>NW_024431211.1:0-59972 GCF_017639785.1 Mesocricetus auratus
ACGGCAATAGCGATAGTGAGGGCGGCTCCTCACACATCATTTACACGTGATTCCAAATATTTAATATTCTCATCCTTAGAAAGTACCTCAATGGCATGTAAACTGCCTTCCACAAATGATATTCTATCTGTTAGTTTATCATTGCTCTCAGACATGAAACATTTCTTTTCTGTTAGCATTTCAATTTTATGTTCCAGTCTTTGTAATTTGCTAGAGAAATCATCAAACATGGAACAGTGTTTTTTGTTAAACGTTTCCACATTATGTTCCAATTTTTCAATTCTATCTGTGGAACACATTTTTCCTGAAAGTAATTCAATTTTGTGTTCCGTCTCATTAAACCTGTTTGTCAGACCTACATTATCATTTTTAATATCCTGAATATTTCCTACCAACCCTTTCTTACTGTCCTGCAAGGAATTTTGCATTTCCTGAATTCTTTGTATTAAGATTTCAAAACTATCCTACGATGACCGTATGACTTATACAAGTTTAGTCATTTTTTGAGCCATTTCTTTAGCAAAATTCTATTGATTACAAAACTAATAATCACCATCGTGGTTAGCAATTACATTTCAGGTAAATCCTCAACCCTTTCTAAAATCCCATCCATACAAAAAACAAGAAAATTCTTAACATCCTGCATCATAATATTAGACATTGTATAAAGCAGCTATGTTTATTACCAGTGGAGTAATTCAAGCCGAAATCAACAGGCTGCCAGTGTAAAGCACATGGCCGAAGTCATCAGGCCACCAGTAAAAAAGCACATGGCTGCGAGAGAAATCTCATAATACCACCTAACTTTACCGGCAGGTAGAAAGTGCTGGTTCCTGGTGGCAGGAATCGTGCCTTGCCGATCGAAGTGGTGAGGAACTTAGCAAAATGAGAGTCCACGTGTGCCTGGTCGGGCAGAGGAGCAGCTGCTTTTCTCGGCACCTGGATCCGGATTCCAATCCTGCTTCCAACACCAAAATAATGCTCCAAATGATGCTGTAACGATAAGCGACACACTTGCTGAAAGTAAAACTAAGTATTTATTGTAGAAATTACTCACAAGATGCCAAACATGTAACCCAAATGAGCCAAGTAGTTTTCTGCTGCCTAACCGGAAGCTGAACTCCGGGAAAAGAGTCCGAGACTTCCTGTGTGCTGTCTTTTATGTCTTCCACCGTAATGTGCCCTAACCATGCACAAAAATGGGCCTGGCTAGTGACGTAGTTCACCACCTATGTACGTATATGTCTTTACGTCCGGCCGTAAATGTCTTTAGTCATGCCTAAAGTGGGTGTGGTTAGCGGTGTGGTAAACCGCCCTTTTATTACCTCATTTGTATGCGCCTCTAGTATGTCACATGTTTAATGGAGGCATACAGACTTCCTCCTACATGGTACATTTACACAATGGAGAAATATTCAGCAGAAAAAATGGATGAAACTAGAAGAAACCATCCTGAGTCAGGTAACCCAGTCACAGAAATAGAAACATGGCATGTACTCTCTCATATATGGATTTTAGACATAGACCTGGGGAGTGCCAGCCTACAATCCCCCGGCTAGAGAGTCTGGGAAACCGAAACTTCATTCAGGGGCTGATGGAAGAAGAACTAGTCTTCCTTGGTTATGTACTGAGCTGAACTCAAGAAAGCCAGTAACAGAGAGGGAGGACTGATGACCAAAGTGATTAAGACTGGGCTTTTTTAACCTCCAGAAACAGCTGGCCTGACAAACGTTAACTCTTGAATCCCAGGCATTAGCCTGGGAATCCAGCATGGGACTAATCAAGACCCCCTGAATGTGGGTGTCAGTGAGGAGGCCTAGGTAATCTAATGAGCCTTGGACAGCAGATCAGTACTCATCCCGAGAATACACATGGACTTTGGATTCCCATCCAACAATGTGCGGTGCCCTCTCACCCTGAACACTTGGGGGAGGGTCTAGGCCCTGCCCTGTTTGAAATGATAGGCTATGGAAACCCCCATGGAGGGCCTCACCCTCCCTGGGGAAATGAGGTGTTAATTGGGGGATTGGGGGAGGGCATGTGAGTAGGGTAGGGAAAGGGAGAGGGACCTGAAACTGACTTGCAAAGCAACCTTATTTCTTATCTAAATTTAAACTGAAAAATGAATAAATAAATAATAAAAAATGATAAAAAAGTAATAAAAGAAGACATACTGACAGGAGTAATATATTATCTCAGGGTGGTTTTGATTTACATTTCCCGAATGGCTAAGGATGTTGAACAATTTCTCAAGTGCCTCCCAGCCATTTTAGTCTCCTCTATGGGGAAATCTCTATTTAGTTCAGTACCACACTTTTTAATTTGTTCCTTTGTTGTTGTGCAGAATAGCTACTTGAGTTCTCTGTAAATATTGGAGATCTTCCCTCTGTCAGATGTGGGGTTAATGAATATAGTTTCCCAATCTGTGGGCTGACTTTTTGTCTTGCTGACTGTGTCTATTGCCTTACAGAAGCTACTCAGTTTCAGGAGGTCCCATTTATTAATTGTCAATCACAGTGTTTGTGGTACTGGTGTTATATTCAAGAATATGTCTCCTGTACCCGTTCGTTCAAGGGTACCTCCCACTTTTATTCTAAAAGGTTCAGTGTTTGCTCGATTTATGTTGAGGTCTTTGATCCATTTGGACTTATGTTTTGTGCATGACGATACTCATGTATCTATCTGCAGTCTTCTACATGCCAAAATCCAGTTATGCCAGCACCATTTGTTGAAGATGCTATCTTTTTAACATCGTAAAATTCTAGCTCCTTTGTTGACAATCAGCTGTTCATAGGTTTCTCGATCAATCTCAGAGTGTTCAATTCGATTCCATTGGTCTATCTGTCTATTTTCGTGCCAATACCAAACTATTTTCAGGACTATAGCTTTATAATAGTGCTTGAAGTCAGGAATGGTGATGTCTCTAGATATCGCTTTGTTGAGCAGTGTTGTCTTGACAATCCTGTGTCTTTTGTTTTGCCATATAAAGTTGAGACTTCTTTTTTCAAGCCTTTGAAAAATTGTGCTTTGATTTTGATGGGGATTGCATTGATTTTGTAAATTGCTTTTGGCAGTATTTCCACTTTTACTACACTTATCCCACCTATTCAAGAGCATGAGAGATGTTTTCATTTTCTGGTGTCTTCTTTAATATCTTTCTTTAAAGATTCAAAGTTTGGCCGGGCGGTGGTGGCGCACACCTTTAATCCCAGCACTCGGGAGGCTAAGGCAGGCAGATCTCTGTGAGTTCGAGGCCAGGCTGAACCGACAGCCTCCAAAACAATACAGAGAAACCCTGTCTCGTAAAACCCAAAAAAAAAAGATACAAAGTTCTTGCAATACAGGTCTTTCAATTGTTTGTTTAGCGTTACCCTAAGGTATATTATCTTGTGTGTGGCTATTGTAAAATGTGATGTTTCTCTGATTTATTTCTCAGCCCTCACATCTTCTGTATATGGAAGGGGTACTGATTTTTATTGAGTTAATAATGTATCCTGCCACTTACTGAAGGTGTTAATCAGCTGTAGGAGTTCCCTGGTAGAGCTCTTTGGGTCTCTTATATAAACTATCATATCATCTGCAAATAGTGAAAGTTTGAACTCTTCCTTTCCCATTTGTATCCCCTTGTATCTCCTTTTGTTGTCACATTGCTCAAGCTAGAAAATCGAGCACAATATTGAAGAGGTATGGCGACAGGGGACAGCCTTGTCTTGTTGGGGATTGTAGTGGAATCACCTTGAGAGTCTGTCCATTTATTTTTATGATGGCTGTTGGTTTACTGTCTATAGCTTTTATTAAGATTTGGTATGTTCCTGTTATCCCAGATATCTCCAAGTCATTTATCACGAAGGAGTATTATATTTGTCAATGGCTGTTTCAGCATCTAGTGAGATGATCATGTGATTTTATTTTCCTCAGGTTGCTTTTATGGTGGATTACATTGACAGATTTTCATATGTTGAACCATCGCTGCATCCCTGCATCACTGTAATCAATTCTACTGGGCCATGGTTAATGAGTTTTCTGATGTAGTCTTGGATCCTATTTGCTAGTATTTTGTTGAGTATTTTTGCATCAATATTCATGAGGGAAATTGGTCTGAAGTGCTCTTTCTTACTTGTGTTTTTTCGTGGCTTGGTTATCAATGTTATTGAAGCCTCATAAAAACAGTTTGGCAAAGACCCTTCTGCTTCTATTGCATGGAATAATTTGAGGAGAATTGGTATAAGCTGTTCTTTGAATTTCTGGTAAAATTCTGCACTGAAGCCATCTGGCCCTGGGCTTGTTTTTTTTGGGGGAATTTGATGATTGCTTCTATTTCCTTAGGTGTTATATTTCTATTTAAATTCATTACCTGTTCTTGATTTAATTTTGGCAGATGATGCCTATCCAGGAAGCCATCAATTTGCTTTTAATTTTCGAATTTTGTGGAATGCATTTTTCTATTTTTTAAACTATTTTATTATTTTAATTTTAAATAGCTTTCTTCACATTTCGATCCTTTTTCCCTCTCCCTCCCCCTTCCTTCACCTCCTACCATCTCCCACAGCCTGCCATCCTATTTCTACTTCCTTCCACATAGGCGATATCCAGAGTCTGTCGCTTCCATCAGGATAGGGTCCAGGCACTACCGTAAATGTCCAAGCTGAGACAGAATCCTTCCTTTTGTTATGGACACACAAAGTCCATTTGTATACCAGGTATAAGCACTGATCTGTTGTCCAGGGTTCCACAGGATGCCCAGGCCTCTTCACTGACTCTCATACTCACAGGGTCTGGGTCATTCCCATGCTGGCTTCCCACCTGTCAGTCTGGGGTCCAAGAGCTCCCCCTTGTTCAGATCAGCTGTCTCTGCAGGTTTCTCCAGCCCATTCTTTGCCAATAAACGCATCGCTCCTCTCTCTGTGTGTCATTGGCTTCCATAGGTTCAGTCCAGTGCTGTATTTTGTCTAAGGCTTTTTCAGCATCTAGTAATATGATCATGTAGTTTTCCTTTTGCAGTTTGTTTATGTGGTGGATTACATTGAGAGATTTTCCAATGTTGAGCCATCCCTTGATTCCTGGGATGAAGACTACTTGACCATGTTGAATGGGTTTTCTTTCTTTTTCATGAATGTGTATTAAAGGATCATTTTCTTCTGTTTCATCTGCATTGGGGTGTTCAGGTTTTTACTGGTGTAGAATCTGTAGACTCTGGTGGTGTTGTATTTGTTTTTCTGTGGTTGATTGTGTTCTTATACTGCCTTTTCCCCATCACTCAATTCTTCCAGTGGGTATAGAAAGAGTCTCTTCCTCTCCTGGCAGGTATGAGACCAGGGTTCCCTTTCGGTGTGGACAAGCAAATCCAATGCTCTCTGGCCTCTGGTCTCTGTCCCCTGCCCTGAGTGTGGGTAGTAGTGTGCCTGCTCTCTCTCAGCCTCCTGGTCCCTTGGTCTTCTTTCCAGTGGGGGCGTCAACCTGGTTTCAGTAACCAAGCCAGTGGATCTGAGAGAGGGTGAGCAGGAGGAATTCGTGTCTAAGATGGGGACCCGGTGCATACCTCTGTCCTCTGCCCCTATTGTGAGCAGAAGTGTACCAGCTCTCTCTGCAGGCTCCTGGTAACTTGGTCACTTCAAGTACAATAGTGAAGAGGTATGGAGTGAGTGGACAGCTTCTCTTGTTCGTGATCTTAGAGGAATTGCATAGAGTTTCTATTCTTTCTGTTTGATGTTGGCAGTTGGTTTGCTGTATATAGCATTTATTATGTTAAGGTATGATCCTGTTATCCCAGATCTCTCCTAGACCTTTGTCATGAAGTGGTGTTGGAATTTGTCAAAGATTTTTTCCTCATCCAGTGAGATGATAATTTGATTTTCGTTTCTCAGTGTGTTTATATGGTTGAATAGATTGATGGATTTACATATGTTGAACAAACCCTGAATGACTGGCATGAAGCCTACTGGATCATGGTGGATGAGATTTCTGATATGTTCTAGGATCTGATATGCCAGTATTTTATGGAGTAGTTTGTATCAATGTTCATGAAGACTATTGGTGTGAATTTCTCTTTCTTAGTTGTGCCTTTTTTGGCTTGGGTATCAAGGTTATTCAAGCCTCATAGAAAGAGTTTGACAAAGAATACTTTGAGAAGAATTTGTATAATCTCTTCTTTGAAATAGTGGTAGAATTTTCCACTGAAGCCATTTGGCCCTGGCCTTTTTTTAGTTGGGTGACTTTTGATGACTGCTTCTATTTCCTTAGAGGTTATAGGTCTATTTAAGTTTCTCATCTGTTCCTGTTTTACTTTTTGCAAGTGATATCTATCCAGAAAATTGTCCATTTCATTTTGATTTTCAAATTATGTGGACTCCAGGTTTTCAAAATATCACCTGAAGATTCTCTGGATTTCTTCTGTGTCCACAGTTATGACCCCGTTTCATTTCTGATATTGTTAATTTGCATGTTCACACTCTGTTGTCTGGTAAGTTTGGATAAATGTTTGCTTATATTGTTGATTTTCTCGAAGAACCGACTCTTCATTATATTGATTTTTCGTATTGTTTTCTTAGTCTCTGTTGTATTGATGTCAGCCCTCAATTTGATTATTTCCTAGATTCTACTCTGCCTGGGTGAATTTGCTTCTTTGTGTTCTAGAGCTTTCAGTTGTGCTGTTAATTCTCTAGTGTAAATATTATCCACTTTCTTCATGTGGGCACTTTGTGCTATGAACTTTCCTCATACCACAGCTATCAAAGTTTTCCATAAGTTTGGGTATGTTGCATCATCATTCTCATTGAATTCTAGGAAGTCTTTCTTAATTATTGCTTCATTGACCCAGGAATGGTGCAATAGTGCATTATTCAACTTAGATGATTTTGTAGAAGTCTGGAATTTGTGCTGTTGTTGAATTCCAATTTTAACGCATGATGGTATGATAAGTTGCATGGAATAATTCCAATTTTTGGTACCTGTTGAGATTTGATATGGTGCCAAGTATGTAGTTGATTTTTAAAAAGGTTCCATGTGGTGATAAGAAGAAGGTATATTATTTTCTTATTGGGTGGAATGTTCTATAGATGTCTGTTAATACCAATTTGTTCATAATTTCTATTAGCTCATTTGTTTCTTTGTTATGTTTCTGTGTGGTAATTCTTGTCAATGTTGAGAGTGGGAGTGTTGAAGTCTCCCTCTATATGTGTGTGGAGCTTTATATGTGATTAGAGTTTTGGTAATGTTTCTTTTATGAATGTGGGTGTTTTTTATTTGGTACATTGTCATTCAAAATTGAGACTCCATCTTGAGGCATTTCCCCTGTGATGAGTATGAAGTGCCCTCCTTCATCTCTTTTGACTGATTTCATTTTGAAATGTAATTTATCAGATATTAGGATTGCTAACCCGGTTTGTTTCTTGGGTCCATTTGATTGGAAAATCATTTCCCAACTTTTAACTGTGAGGTAACATCTGTCTTTGAGTGTGTTTCTTGTATTCAGCAAAAGGATGGGTACTGTCTTTGAATCCAGTTTGTTTGCTGTTTCTCTTTATAGATAAGTTAAAATCATTAACATTGAGGGACATTAATGGTCATTAAATGTTCATTCTTTTTCTTTTCGAATAGTAGATGCTTGTGGAATTACATGTGGTTTTTCACCTCTTATCTTTTGGCTGTTTGTAAGGTAGAATTATCTATTGCCTCTGTTTTTCTGGTTGTAGTTAACTCCCTTGGGTTGGTGTTTTCCTGCCAGAAGTTTTTGTAGGGCTGGGTCCGTGGATATGTCATGGAATGTCTTGTTTTCTCTGTCTATAGTGATTGAAAGCTTAGCTGGGTATAGCAGTCTTTGCTGGCATGCATGGTCTTCCCCTGAATGGGGGTGTCATTGAGGAGGCCTAGGTAATCTATTGAGCCTTGGGCAGTAGATCAGTAGTCATCCCAAGTATTCACATGGACTTTGGACTCCCATCCACCTAACCCTAACCCTAACCCTAAACCTAACCCTACCAGTAAGGTTACAAATACGTAAGACTGGAGTTTTACCTAGAGTTATGTACAATTAGTTTTCAATAAGTAAGACATATAGTTTCTCACACAGTGTTTTATCGTTAATTTTCATGGAATTACGCCTGAACTTTCTCATAGAGTTTTATATACTTTGTTTACAAGAAGTTATGCATGTAGATAGTCACACAGTGTTGTACCATTAATTTTAAAGAAGTTACGCTTATAGATTATAACACAGTGTTGTATCGTTAGTTTTTAATTGGTTACACGAGTAGATTCTCACACAGTGTTGTATCATTTGTTTTCCAGGACTTACACATGTAGTTTCTAACACTGTGCTGTATCATTATTTTTGAATAAGATATATGTGCAGATTCTCACACAGTGTTGTATCGTTAATTGTCCCTAAGATACACATGTAGATTCTCACCCACTGTTGTATCGTTAGTTTTCCAGAAGTTACTAATGTAGTTTCTCATACAGAGTTATTTCAGTAGTTTTCCAGCAGTTATGTATGTAGATTCGAACACAGTGTTGTATCATTAGTTTTCAAGAAGTTAGGCTTTGAGATTCTCACACAGTGTTGTATCCTTAATTTTCAATAAGATACTCCTGTTGATTCTCACACAGTGTTTTATTAGTTATCAAGAAGTTACACACATAGTTTCTCACACAGAGTTGTATCGTTAGTTTTCAAGTAGTTATGCTTTTAGTTTGAAATCATTGTTGTATTGTTAGTTTTCAAGAGGTTGGTAATGTACTTTGTCTCACTGTGTTTTTTGTTAGTTTTCAAGAAATTAAATACGTAGTTTCTAACACAGTTTTGTATCGATAGTTTTCAAGAAGTTACTAATGTAGGTTCTCACACAGAATTGTTATGTTTGTTTTCAAGATTCTCTGCGTGTAGTGTCGCATTCAGTGTTGTATCATTAGTTTAAAAGTAGTTACACACATAGATTCTCACACAGTATTGTATCGTTTGTTTTCAAGAGGTTAATAAAGTAGTTTCTCCCACAGAATTATTTCATTAGTTTTCAAGAATTTAGGCGTGTAGATTCGAAATCAGTGTTGTATCGTTACTTTTCAAGAAGTTACGTATATATATTCTCACACAGAGATGTTTCATTAGTTTTCAAGAAGTTAAACATGTAGTTTTTCGTACAGTGTTGTATGGTTTGTTTTCAAGAAGTTACACTTGTAGATTTTCACACCGGGTTCGATCGTTAGTTTTCAATAGTTTACACATTTAGATTCTCCCATAGAGTCGTATCGTTAGTTTTCAAGAAGTTACTGATGTAGTTTCTCACACAATCTAATTTCATTCGCTTTCAATAAGTGATGTGTGTAGTGTCGAACTCAGTGTTGTATCCTTAGTTTTCAATAAGTTACACGTATAGATTCTCACACACTGTTTTTTCATTAACTTTCAATAAGATACACTTGTAGATTCTCATACAGTGTGGTATCATTAGTTTTCAAGATGTTACACTTGTAGATACTCACAAGGTGTTATATCGTTTGTTTTCAAGAAGTTACACTTGTAGTTTTCACACAGGGTTGTGTCGTTAGTTTTCAAGAAGTTAAGCGTATAGATTCTCAAACAGTGTTTTATTGTTAATTTTTGAGAAGTTACACATGTAGGTTCTCACCTCAAACGATAACCCTAATCAACTCTAATCCTAACCCTAACCCTAACTAACCTAACCCTAAAACTAACCCTAACCCTAAATCTAACCCTAACACTAAGCCTAACCCTAAACATAACCCTACCTGTTAGGATTCAAGTAGGTACGCATGGAGTTTTACATAGATTTTTGTACAATTAGTTTTCAATAATTTACACATATAGATTCTCACATAGTATTGAATCTTTACTTTTCATGGAATTATGCATGAACTTTCTCATAGAGTTTTATATAGATTTTTTACAAGAAGTTACACATGCAGTTTATCACATAGTGTTTTACCCTTAATTTTAAAGAAGTTACGCTTATAGATTCTAACACAGTGTTGTATCGTTCTTTTTCAAGAAGTATCACTTGTAGATTCTCACATGGCATTGAATCGTTAGTTTTCAATAAGTTACTCGAGTAGATTCTCACACAGTTTTGAATCATTTGTTTTCAAGAACTTACACATGTAGTTTCTAACACTGTGCTGTATTGTTATTTTTGAATAAGATATACGTGCAGATTCTCACACAAAGTTGTATCGTTTGTTTTCAAGAAGTTATGCATGAAGATTCTCACACAGTGTTATATTGTTAGTTTTAAAGCAGTTTCATATGTAGTTTCTCACACAGGGTTATATCGTTGGTTTTCAAGAAGTTAAGCGTTTAGATTCTCAAACAGCGTTCTATCATTATTTTTCAAGAAGTTACACATGTAGGTTTTCAACACTAACCTTAAACCTAACCCAACTCTAACTCTAACCATAACTCTACCCCAACCCTAACCCTAGCCCTAACCCTAACACTAACCCTAACCCTAGCCCTAAACATAACTGTAACACTAACCCTAAACCTAACCCTGAGTTAGGTTTCATATAGTTATGCCTGGAGATTTGCATAGAGTTTTGTACAGTTAGCTTTCAATAAGTTAAGCTTATAGATTTCTCACACAGTGTTTTATCGTTACTTTTCATGGAATTATGCATGAAGTTTCTCACAGAGTTGTGTATAGTTTTTTTCAAGTAATTACATACATTGATTATCACACAGTATTGTACCATTAATTTTCAAAAAGTTATTGTTATAGATACTGTCACAGTGCTGTATCATTCGTTTACAAGAAGTTAAACTTGCAGATTCACACACAGTGTTGTATCGTTAGTTTTCAATAAGTTACACATGTAGATTCTCACACTGTGTTTATCGTTTGTTTTCACGAACTTATGCATGTAGTTTCTAACACTGTGCTGTATCGTTAGTTTTGAATAAGTTACACGAGTAGATTCTCACACAGTGTTGTATCGTTAATTGTCACTTAGACACACGTTTAGATTCTTACACAGTGTTGTATCATTAGTTTTCAAGAAGTTACTAATGTAGTTTCTCACAAAAAATTATTTCAGTAGTTTCAAACTTAGTGTTGTATCGTTAGCTTTCAGGAAGTTATGAATATAGATTCTCCGTGTTGTATCATTAGTTTTCAAGAAGTTACACACATAGTTACTCACACTGTTTTGTATCATTTGTTTTCAAGAACTTATGCATGTAGTTTCTAACACTGTGCTGTGTTGTTAGTTTTCAACAATTTACACGTGTATATTCTCACAAAATTTTGTATAGTTAGGTTTAAAGAATTTACTAATATAGTTTCTCACACAGAGTTATTTCATGAGTTTTCAAGAAGTAATGCGTGTAGTTTCAAAATCAGTGTTGTAGCGTTAGTTTTCAAGAAGTTACGAATACTGACATTCACACAGTGTTGTATCATTAGTTTTCAAGGAGTTAAACACGTAGTTTCTCACACAGTGTTATATGGCTTGTTTTCAAGAAGTTACACTTGTAGATTCCCACGCAGGACTGTATCATTAATTTTCAATAAGATACACGTGTATATTCTCACACATTGTTGTATCATTAGTTTCCAAGAAATTACAAATATAGATTCTCACACAGTGTTGTATTGTTAGTTTTCAAGAAGTTACTAATGTAGTTTCTCAAACAGAATTATTTCGTTAATTTTCAAGAAGTTATGTGTGTAGCTTCGAACTCAGTGTTGTATCGTTAGTTTTCAAGAAGTTACGAATACTGACACTCACACAGAGTTGTATCATTAGTTTTCAAGAATTTAAACTCGGAGTATCTCACACAGTGTTGTATGGTTTATTTTCAAGAAGTTATGCATGTAGATTTAAACTCAGTATCACATAGTTTGATTTCAAGTACTTACAAATATAGATGCTCACAGAGATTTGGATAGTTAGTTTTCAAGAAGTCAAACATGTAGATTCTCACACAGTGTTTTATCATTAATTTTCAATAGATACACATGTATAATCTCACACAGTGTTGTATCGTTAGTTTTCAAGAAGTTTCACACATAGTTTCACACAGCATTGTATGGTGTGTTTTCAAGAAGTTACATGTGTAGATTCTCACACAGTGTTGTATCTTTTGTTTTCTATAAGATACACGTGTATAATGTCACACAGTGTTGCATAGTTAATTTTCAAGAAATTATGAATATAGATTCTCACACAGTGTTGTATCGTTATTTTTCACGAAGTTACTAGTGTAGTTTCTCACACAGAATTGTATGGTTTATTTTCAAGAAATTATGCATGTTGTTTCAAACTCAGTATTGTATCATTTGATTGCAAGTAGTTATGAACATAGATTCTCACAGAGATTTGTATAGTTAGTTTTCAAGAAGTTACACATGTATGTTCACACTCAGTGTTGTCTGTTAATTTTCAGTAAGATACACGTGGAGATTCTTACAAGTGTTGTATATTTAGTTTTTAAGAAGTTAAACACGTAGGTAGTCACAAAGTGTTGTATCGTTTGTTTTCAAGAAGTTATACATGTAGATCCTCACACAGTTTTGTATCATTAAATTTCAGTAAGATACACGTGTATATTCTCACACAGTGTTGTATCATTAGTTTTCAAGAAGTTATGAATACAGATTCTCACACAGTGTTGGATGGTTAGTTTTCAAGTTTTAAACACATAGTTTCTCACACAGTGTTTTATGACTTTTTTTCACTAATTTACATTTGTAGATTCTCACACAGGGTTGTATTGCTAGTTTTCAATATGTTACAAGTTTGGATTCTCACACAGTGTTGTTTGGTTAATTTTCAATAAGATACTCGTGTAGAATCTCAAAGAGTGTTGTATGGTTAGTTTCCAGAATTTACTAATGTAGTTTCTCAAACAGAATTATTTCGATAGTTTTCAAGAAGTTATGCATGTAGCTTTGAATTCAGTGTTATATCTTTAGTTTTCAAGAAATTCTGATATAGATTCTCATACAGTGTTGTATCGTTAGTTTTCCAGAAATTAACATGTATTTTCTCACACAGTGTTGTATGGTTTATTTTCAAGAAGTTACACTTGTAGATTCTCACACAGGGTTGTATCATTATTTTTCAATGAGTTACAAGAGTATTCTCACACAGTGTTGTACCATTAATTTTCAATAAGATCCACGTGTAGATCCTCAAACAGTTTTGTATCGTTAATTTTCAATAAGTTTCACCCATAGTTTCTCAAATAGTGTTGTATCATTACTTTTCAAGTGGTTATGAATATAGATTCTCACACAGGGTTGGATTCTCATAAAGTGTTTTATCATTAATTTTTGATACACATGTAGCTTCTCAACCCTAACCCTAAACCTAACCTGAAAATTAACCCTAATTCTAATCCTAACACTAAACCAAAAATTAATCATAACCATAACCCTAATGCTAAACCTAACCCTGACCCTAACCCTAAACTCAACACTAACGCTAACCCTACAATAAACCTAACCCTAATGCTAAACCTAACTCTAACACTAACTCTAACACTAACCCTAAACCTAACCCTAACAGTTAGGTTTCTAGTAATAACACATGGAGTTTTGCTTAAAGTTTTGTACAGTTAGCTTTCAATAAGTTATGCATATAGATATTCACACAGTGTTGTATCATGGCATTAATGGAATTACACAAGAAGTTGCTCATAGAGTTTTCAAGAAGTTATGCATGTAGGTTATCACACAGGGTTGTATCGCTAGTTTTGAATATGTTACACGTGTAGATTCTCACACTGTGTTGTATCATTAGTTTTCAAGAAGTTACTAATGTATTTTCCCACACAGAGTCATTTTGTTAGTTTTCAAGAAGTTATGAATAGAGATTCTCACACAGTGTTGTATCGTTAGTTTTCAAGAAATTAAACACATATTTTCTCATAAGTGTTGTATCATTTGTTTTCATGAAGTTACATTTGTAGATTCACACACAGGGTTGGATCGTTAGTTTTCAATAAGATACATGTGTAGATTCTCAGACATTGTTGTATCGATAGTTTTCAAGAAGTTACAAATGTAGATTTTTACACAGAATTATTTCAATAGTTTTCAAGAAGTTATGTGTGTAGTTTCTCACACAGCGTGTGTCGTTTGTTTTCAAGAAGTTACACATGCAGTTTCTCACACAGTGATGCATCTCTACTTTTCAAGTAGTTATGCTTTTAGATTCTCACACAGTATTGAATTGTTAGTTTTCAAGAAGTTACAGATGTAGCTTCTGACACAAGTTTATAAGGCTAGTTTTAAAGAAGTTACATGTGTAGATTCTCACGCCGTGTTATATCGTTAGTTTTCATAAGTTACGCATGCAGTTTGTCACACAGTGTTGTATCGTTATTTTTCAATATGGTAAATATGTAGATTCTCACAGAGTATTGTAGTCTTAGTTTTCAGTAAGGAACACATGTAGATTCTCACACATTGTTGTATTGTTAGTTTTCAATATGTTACACGAGTAGAATCTCACACAGCATTGTATCATTAGTTTTCAAGAAGTTACACATGTAGTTCCTCACACAGTGTTGTATCGCTAGTTTTCTTTTTTAGTCTTTTTATTATTTTATTTTTTTATTTTAAAGTTTAATTTTAGAATAGAAACAAGTTTGCTTCATAAGTCAGTAACAGGTCACTCTTCCTTTCCCTTTCCTCCTCCTGTGCCCTCTCCCCCAATCCAACTTTATCCCCTCATTTCCTAAGGGAGGGTGTTGTTTCATCCAGGGCAGGGCTTAGACCCCTAATCAAGAGCTCAGGATGAGAGTGCATCTCAAATTGTTTGATGGGAGACCAAGTTCAGTGTGTATACTCGGGATGAGTACTGATCTAATGCCCAAGGCTCAATAAATTACCGAGGCCTCCTCACTGACACCCACATTCAGGGGGTCTTGATCAGACCCATGCTGGATTCCCAGGCTGATTCCTGGGATTGAAAAGTTAACCTTTGTCAGGTCAGCTGATTCTGGGCATTAAACCTGCCCATTATTTATCTGTTTGGTCATCAGTCCTGCCTCTCTGTTACTGGCTTTATTGAGTCTAGCTCAGTGCTTTGCCATGGGAGTCTGCCTCTTCTTCCATCAGCCACTGAATGAAGTTTATATTTCCCAAACTCTCTGGTCATGGGATTGTTGGCTGGCATGCCCCAGATCTACGTCTAAAATACATATATGAGAGAATACATGCCATGTTACTCTTTTTATGACTGTGTTACCTCACTCAGGATGGTTTCTTCAAGTGTCATCCATTTGCCTGCAAATCTCAGGATTCCATTGTTTTTCTCTGCTGAATAGTACATAATTGTGTAAATATAACACTTTTTCTCTATCCACTCTTCGGTTGAGGGGCATCTAGGTTGCTCTGTGCAGTTCCCAGGCAAACCACAGGCACTGGAACACAGGCCCAAAAGCAGGACCTGTTTTACCTGAACCCACCGGGACAGCTGCTCTCCTTGTCTCCCTTGCTCCTCTGGTTCCTGGAACCTCCAGAACAGCTGATTCCCTGGTCTCCCTGGATAAGCTAGTTTCCAGGTCTCATAGTGGGAGAGAAAACCTGGTATCTGAGGTGCTTAACTCCCGCTGGGATTGGAAACCCTGTGCAGTTCCCAGGCGATCTCCAGGCACTGGAACACAGGCCCAGAAGCAGGGCTTGTTGTAGCTGACCTCCAAAACCTGAACATCTGTCCCCTGGAATTCCTGGCTCCTATGGTTTCCTGGTCTCATTGGTGGGAGAGAAGTCCTGGAGTCTGGTGTGTTTAGCTCCCTCTGGGATTGGAAACTCTGTGCAGTTCCCAGGCAAACCCCAGGTTCTGGAACACAGGTGCAGAGGCAGGGCCTGTTGTACCTGATCCTGCTGTCAGAACAGCTGCTCCCCTAGTCTCCCTGGCTCCTCTGGTTTCCTGGTCTCATTGGTGGGAGAGAAGTCCTGGAGTCTCAGGCGTTTGGCTCCCGCTGAGATTGGAAAGTCTGTGCAGTTTCCAGGAGATACCAAGACACTGGAACACAGGCGCAGAAGCAGGGCCGCCTGAAGCACTAGTTTTCATGTACTTACGGTTATACATTCTCACACAGAGTTGTATCATTAGTTTACAATAAGGTACACGTGTAGAATCTCACACAGGGTAGTATCGTTAATTTTCAAGAATTTACACATGTACTTCCTCACACAGTGATGTGTTGATGGTTTTCAAGAAGTACCGCCTATAGATTCTCACACAGAGTTGTTTGTTAGTATTCAACAAGTTAGGCATTTAGCTTCTCACATAGTTTTGTATCGACAGTTTCCAAGAAGTTACAGATGTAGTTTCTCACACAAGGTTTTAAGGCTAGTTTTGAAGAAGTTACATGTGTAGATACTCACACAGTGTTATATCGTTAGTTTTCCATAAGTTACACATGTAGATTCTCACAAAGTGTTGTATTGTTATTTTTCCATAAGGTACAGGTGTAGATTCTCGAACAGCATTATATCTTAAGTTTTCAACGAGGTACACATGTAGATACTCACACAGTGTTGTATCCATAGTTTCCAAGAAGTTACACATGTAGATTCTCACACAGTGCTGTATCATTAGTTTTGAAGAAGTAACGAGTGTAGATTCTCACACAGTGTTGTATCATTAGATTTCAAGAAGTTACACGTGTAGTATTTCATGCAGTGTTGTACGTAAGTTTTCAGTAAGTTACATGTGTAGATTCTCACACAGAATTGTATCATTAGTTTTCAAGAAATTACCCATGTATATTCTCACAAAGTGTTGTGTCGATAGTTTCCAGGAAGTTACACGGGTAGATTCTTAAACTGTGTTGTATGGTTAGATTTCAATAAGTGATACATGTAGATACTTACACAGTGTTGTATCTTTAGTTTTCCATAAGTTACACCTGTAGATTCTACAACAGTGTTATGTTGTTAGTTTTCAATAAGGTACATGTGTAGATACACACAGCACTGTATCATCAGTTTTCAATAAGTTACACATGTAGATTCTCACACAACCTTGTATCGATAGTTTTCAAGAAGTTATATATGTAGATCCTCATACAGTGTTGCATTGATGGTTTTCAAGGGGTATTGCTTAAGATTCGCATACAGTTTAGTGTCATTAGTTTTCAATAATTTATACCTGTAGACTCTCACACAGTGTTGGATCATTAGTTTCAATAAGTTCCACCTAAAAATACTCACACAGCATTTTATCATTAACTTTCAATAAGGTACATGTGTAGAATCTCAAACAGAGTTGTTTCCTTAGATTTGAAGTAGGTACATATGTAATTCCTCAGACAGTGCTGTATTGCTAGTTTTCAAGTAGTTACACTTATAGATTCTCACACAGTGTTGGATCGTTTGTTTTCAATAAGGTACACGTGTAGATTATCACTCAGCATTGTATCGTTAGTTTTTGATAAGGTGCATATGTTGAATCTCCCAAAGCCTTGTATGATTAGTTTTCAATAAGGTACACGGGTAGATTATCACACAGCGTTGTATACTTAGTATTCAATAAGTTACAAGTTTAGATTCTCAAACAGCTTTGTATAATTAGTTTTCACTATGTGGCACATGTCGATTCTCACACAGTGTTGTATCTTTCGTTTTCAGTAAGTTATACGTGTAGATTCTCACAAAGCTTATATTGCTAGTTTTCAATAATGTACACTGTTGAATCTCACTAAAGTTGTTTCATTATTTTTCAATAAGGTACACGTGTAGAATCTCACTCAGCATTGTATCATTAGTTTTCAAGAAGTTACCCATGTAGTTATTCACACAGTGTTGTATTGATGGTTTTCAAGAATAATCGCTTATAGTTTCTTACACAGAGTTGTTTGGTTAGGTTTCAACAAGTTAGACATGTAGTTTCTCACACATGATTTTAAGGCTAGTTTTGAAGCAGTTACATGTGTAGATTCTTACACAGGGTTATATCGTTAGTTTTTTTATATGTTAGACATGTAGTTTCTCACACAGCGTTGCATCGTTAGTTTTCAATGAGGTACACTTGTAGATTCTCACACAGCATTGTATCGTTAGTTTTCAAGAAGTCACATACTTAGTTCCTAACACAGTGTTGTATTGATGGTTTTCAAGAGGCATCGCTTAAGATTCGCATACAGTGTTGTTTCGTTAGTTTTCAATAAGATACGCAAGTAGTTTCTCAAACAGTGTTTTATTGATAGTTTCCAAGAAGTTACACATGTTGATGCTCACACAGTTTTGTAGCGTTAATTTTGAAGAAGTAACACGAGTAGATTCTCACACAGTGTTGTGTAGTTAGTTTTCAAGGAGGTACACGTGTAAATTGTCACACAGCATTGTATCTTTAGTTTTAAATTAGTTACATGTGTAGATTTTCACACAGCTTTTATTGCAAGTTTTCAATAAGGTACACATGTAGAATGTCACACAGCATTGCAGCGTTAGTTTTCAATGTTATACGTGAAAAATCGAACACAGTATTGTACCTTTAGTTTTCAATAATTTACACGTGTAGATTCTCACACAGTGTTGGATCATTAGTTTTCAGTAAGTTCCACCTGTAGATTCTCCCATAGCATTGTATTATTAGTTTTCATTAAGGTAATTTTGTAGATTCTCACATTGTTGGATCATTAGTTTTCAATAATTTCCACCTGTAGATTCTCACACAATAATGTATCATTAGGTTTCAATAAGGTACACATGTAGATTCTCACATAATTTTTGTATGCATAATTTTCAAGAAATTATGCATATAGTTTATCACACAGTGTTGTGCCGGTAGTTTCCAAGAATTTACACAAACATATTCTCAAACTGTGTTGTATGGTTAGTTTTCAATAAGTTACAGGTGTAGATAATTACAGTGTTGTATGTTTTGATTACAATAAGTTACTCCTGTAGATTCTCACACATCTTTGTGTCATTAGTTTTCAATTAGGTACAGGTGTAAATCTCAAATAGCATTGTTTGTTAGTTTTCAATAAGCTACCCATGTAGTTTCTCACACAGTTTTGTATCGCTAGTTTTCAAGTAGCTATACTTATAGATTCTCACACAGTTTTGTATGTTTAGTATTCAAAAAATTAAAAATGTAAATTCTCTCAAAGTGTTGTATCGATATTTTCCAAGAAGTATATTTAGTTTTCATGGAGGTACAACTGTAGGTTCTCACACAGCTTTGTATCATTATTTTTCAATAAGTTACCTGTGTCGATTCTCACACAGTGTTGTGCTGTTAGTTTTCAATAAGGTACACGTGTAAATCTCACACAGCGTTGTATGGCCTGTATGTTTAGTTTTGAATAAGGTACAGGTGTAGATTTTCACACAGCGTTGTAGCGTTAGTTTTCAATACGTTTCACGTGAAGAATGGCACACAGTATTATGTCGTTAGATTTTTAATTATTTACACACGTAGTTTCTCACACAGTGTTGGATAGATTCTTTTCAAGAAATACCGCATGTAGTTACTCACACAGTGTTGTGTTGATAGTTTCCAAGAAGTTACAAAGGTACATTCTCAAACTGTGTTTTATCATTAGTTTTCAATAAGGTAGACGTGTTGTATCTCACACAGCGTTGTATCTTTAGTTTTCAATAAGGTACACGTGTACATTCACACAGCGTTGTATCCTTAGTTTTCAATAATGTACATGTGTAGATTATCAGACAGCATTTGAGCATTATTTTTCAATAAGTTGCACGATTAGTATCTCACAAAGTGTTGTTCCATTAGTTTTCAATTAGTTGCAAGTGTAGATTCTCACACAGCGTTGTATCTTTCGTTTTCATTAAAGAACACATGTAGATACTTACACAGTGTTGTATACTTAGTTTTCAATAAGTTACACTTGTGGATTCTTACACAGTTTGTTTTGCTAATTTTTAATAAGGTACACGTGTTGAACCTCACACAGCATTGTTTCCTTAGTTTTCAATAAGGTACACGTGTAGAATCTCACATGAGTTGTATCACTAGTTTTCAAGAAGTTACACACGTAGTTTCTCACACAGTGTTGTTTTGATTTTTTTCATGAAGTATCGCTTATAGATTCTCACACAGAGTTGTTTCGTTAGGTTTCAGCATGTTACACATGTAGTTTCTCACACAAGGTTATAAGGCTAGTTTTGAAGAAGGTACATGTGTAGATCCTCACACAGTGTTATATCGTTAATTTTCCATATGTTACACATGTAGATTCTCACACAGTGTTGAGTCGTGTTTTCCATACAGTACAAGTGTAGATTCTCACACAGTGTCATATAGTTAGTTTTCAATAAGGTACACGTGCAGATTCTCACACAGTTTTGTATAGTCAGTTTTCAATAAGTTACAAGTGTAGATTCTCTTCATTGTTGTATAGTTAGCTTTCAGTAAGATACGCATTTAGTTCCTCACATAGTTTTGTGTTGATGGTTTTCAAGGAGTATTGCTTATAGATTCTCACACAGAGTTGTATTGTTAGTTTTCAAAAAGCTACGAATTTACTTTCTCATACAGTGTTTTATCGATAGTTTCCAAGAAGTTACAGATGTAGATTCTCACACAAGTTTATAAGGCTAGTCTTGAAGAAGTTACATGTGTTGATTCTCACACAGTGTTATATCGTTAGTTTTACATAATTTAAACATGTATTTTCTCACACAGTGTTGTGTCTTTAGTTTTCAATAAGTTTCATCTGTAGATTCTCACACACCGTTGTGTCGTTGGTATTCAATAACTTACACATGTAAAATTTAACACAGTGTTGTGTAGTTAGTTTTCAATAAGCTAAACGTGTAGAACCTCAAACAGAGTTGTATCATTAATTTTCAAGAATTTGTGCATGTGGATTCTCACACCGTTTGTATTGCTAGTTTTCAATAGTTATGCTTACAAATATTCACACAGTGTTGTATGGTTAGTTATCATTAAGGTACACGTGTAGATACTCATACACCCTTGTATCGTTTCTTTTCAATAAGTTACACCTGTAGATTCTCACACAGATTGTATCATTTGTTTTCAATAAGGTACTTGTGTACATTGTCAAACAGCGTTGTATTGTTAGTTATCAATAAGGTTCACGTTTAGAATCTCACTCATCGTTGTATCATTAGTTTCAATAAGTTACACGTGTAGATTTTCAGACAGAGTTGCAGGTTTACTTTCCAATAAGTTACACATGTAGAATCGCACACAGTGTTGTGTCTTTAGTTATGTAAGATCCACATGTAGATTCTCACACAGTGTTGTGTCATTAATTTTCAATAAATTGCATGTGTAGATGCTCACACAGAATTGTATCGGTACTTTTCAGTAGAGTACACGTGTGGAATCTCACACAGCATTGTATAGATTTTTTTCAATAAGGTACACGTGTTGAATCTCACACAGAATTGTATCATTAGTTTTCAATAAGTTATACTTGTAGATTATCACACAGGGTTGTGGCGTTACTTTTCAATAAGTTGCACGTGTAGATTCTCACACAGTGTTGTACCTTTAGTTTTCAATTAGTAACACCTGTAGATTCTGACACAGCTTGTATTGCTAGTTTTAAATAAGGTACTCGTGTTGAATCTCACACAGCTTTGTATAGTGAGTTTTCAATAAGGTTCATGTGTAGAATGTCACAGAGTGTTGTATCGTTAGTTTTCAATAAGGTCCATGTGTAGATCCTCACACAGCTTTGCATTGTTAGTTTTCAATAAGGTTCATGTGTAGAATGTCACAGAGTGTTGTATTGTTAGTTTTTAATAAGGTACACGTGTAGATCCTCACACAGCTTTGTATCGTTTGTTTTCAAGTACTTACACTCATAGATTCTCACACACTGTTGTATTGTTAGTTATCAATTAGGTACACATGTAGAATCTCACACAGCTTTGTACCATTAGTTTTCTAGAAGGTAGACGTGTAGTTTCTCACGTAGATTTTTATCGTTAGTTTTCAAGAAATTACGCATGTAGTTTCTCACACAGTTTTGTGTCAATATTTTCAAAGAAATTACACCGATAGATTCTCAAACAGCGTTGTATTGTTACTTTTCAATAAGTTACACCTGTAGATTTTCACACATGTTTGTATCATTTGTTTTCAAGTCCATACACTTACTGATTCTCACACATTGTTGTATCATTAGTTATCAATATGGTACACATGTAGATTCTCACACAGCTTTGTATCTTTAGTTTTCAATAAGGTACACGTGTAGAATATTACACATCATTGTATCATTAGTTTTCAAGTAGATAAGCGTGTAGTTATTCACACAGTGTTGTATTGATGCTTTTCAAGAAGTATCCCTTATGCATTCTCACAAAGAGTTGTTTTGTAAGTTTTCAACAAGTTACTCATGTAGTTTCTCACACAAAGATATAAGGCTAGTTTTGAAGAACTTACATGTGTAGAACTCACACAGTGTTATATCGTTAGTTTTCCATATGTTACACATGTAGTTTCGCACACATTGTTGTACCATTAGTTTTCAATAAGGTACATGTGTAGATTCTCACAGCGTTGTATCGTTAATTTTCAATAAGTTAAACTTGTAGATTCTCAAAAAGTGTTGTATCATTAGTTTTCAAAAAGTCACACACGTTGTTCCTCACAGAGTGTAGTATTTATGGTTTTCAAGATGTATCGCTTAAGATTTGCATACAGTGTTGTGTTGTTAGTTTCCAATAAGTTACACCTGTAGATACTCACACAACTTTGTATCATTTGTTTTCAAGTCCATACACTTACAGATTCTCACACATTGTTGTATCGTTGGTTATCAATAAGGTACACATGTAGATTCTCTCACAGCTTGTATCTTTAGTTTTCAATAAGGTACACGTGTAGAATCTTACACATCACTGTATCATTAGTTTTCAAGAAGTTACACATGTAGTTATTCACAAAGTGTTGTATCGTTAATGTTCAAAAAATTACACATGTAGATTCTCACACAGTTCTGTGTCGATAGTTTCCAATAAGTTACACATGTAGATTCTCAAACTGTGTTGTATCATTTGTTTTCAATTAGGTACACGTGTAGATTCTTACACAGTGTTGTATCGTTAGTTTTCAATAAGGTATATGTGTAGATTCTCACACGGCTTTGTATCATTTGTTTTCAAGTACTTACACTGATAGAATCTCACACAGTGTTGTATCGTTAGTTATCAATTAGCTACACATGTAGAATCTCTCCCAGGGTTTTATCGTTAGTTTTCAATAAGGCACAAAGGGAGAATCTCACACAGCGTTGTATCGTTAGTTTTCAGTAAGGTACACGTGTTGAATATCACATAGCGTTGTAACGTTAGTTTCCAGTAAGTTACACTTGTAGATTATCACACAGCTTTCTATCGTTAGTTTTCAATAGGTTGCACGTGTAGAATCTCACACAATGTTGTATCATTAGTTTTCAATAAGTTACACGTGAAGATTCTCACACAGCGTTGTATTTTTATTTTTCGATAAGTTACACATGTAGATACTCACACAGTGTTGTATCGTTAATTTTCAATAAGTTACACGTGTGGATTCTCAGACAGTGTTGTTTAATTAATTTTCAATAAGTTACTCGAGTATATTCTCACATAGTGTTGTATCTTCAATTTTCAGTAAGTTTCACTTGTAGATTCTAAGACAGTGTTGTGACCTTTGTTTTCAAGAATTTATGCATATAGATTCAAACACAGGCTTCTATTGTTACTCGTCAATAAGGTACACGTGTAGTTTCTCACACAGTGTGGTATCATTTTTTTCAATATGTTACACTTGGAAATTCTCAGACTGTGTTGGCTCATTAATTTTCAACTAGTTACATATGTAGATTCTCAGACAGTGTTGTATCATTAATTTTCAATAGTTTACACGTGTAGATTCCCAGACAGTTTTGTATCGTTAGTTTTTAATAAGTTACACGTGTAGATTCTCAAAACAGTGTTTTGTCCTTTATTTTCAAGAAGTTACGCATATAGATTCTCAAACAGTGTTATATTGGTGATTTTCAATAAGTTACACGTCTAGATTCTTAGACAGTTTTGTATCACTAGTTTTCCAAAAGTTACTAACGTAGTTTCTCACACAGAATTATTTTGTTAGTTTTCAAGAAGTTATGCATTCAGTTTAGAACTCAGAGTTGTTTCATAAGATTAAAAGAAGTTACCCATATAGATACTCACACAGTGTTGTATCGTTTGTTTTTAAGATGCTATAGATGCACATTGCCTCACAGTGTTGTATCGTTAGTTTTCAAGATGCTACTGATATATTTTCTGAAACAGTGAGGTGTCATTAGTTTTAATAAGTTACACGTGGAGATTCTTACAGACTGTTCTATGGTTAGATTTCAAGAAGTTACATATATGTTATCCCACAGGTCTGTATCGTTTGTTTTTAATAAGTTTCACATATTGAGTATCACACAATATTGCATCATTTGTTTCAAGATGTTACTCACGTAGTTTCCCACAAACTGTTGTTTCCTTTGTTTTCAATAAGTTATGAGTATATATGTTCAGGCAGCTTTGTATCGTTAGCTTTCAAGAAGTTATACATGTAGTTTTTATACAGTTCTGTATAGTTAGTTTTCCAGAAGTTACACGTGTAGATTTTCAGACAGTGTTGTCTCCTTATTTTCAGGAAGATACATATATAGATGTAAACAGAGGTTTGTATCGTTATTTTTCAATAAGATACACGTGTAGATTGTCACACAGTGTTGTATCTTTAATTTTCAGTAACACGTGTAGATTCTCAGACAGTGTTGTTTCATTAGTTTTCAATAATTTGTACATGCAGAATCTGACACACTGTTGTATCATTAGTTTTCAATAAGTTACCCAAGTAGATTCTCACACAGCATTGTATATTTAGTTTTCAATAAGTTACACATGCAGATACTTACACAGCATTGTATATTTAGTTTTCAATAAGTTACACCTGTAGATTCTCACCCAGTGTCTTGTCGTTAGTTTTCAAAAAGGTACACGTGTAGAGTCTCACATAGCGTTGTGTTGTTAGATTTCAATAAGTTACACGTGTATGTCCTAACACAGCATTGTATCTTTATTTTTTAATAAGTTACACGTGTAGGTAGTTACACAGTGTTGTATCACTTGTTTTCAATTAGTTACTCTTGTAGATTCTCACACAGTGTTGTTTCATTAGTTTTCGATAAGGTACACGTGTAGATTATCACACAACATTGTAGCATTAGTTTTCAAAAAAGGTACACGTGTAGATGCACACACAGCATTGTCTCATTAGTTTTCATGAATTAACGCATGTAGTTTCTCACAAAGTGTTGTATCTCTTGTTTTCAAGTAGTTACACTTACAGATTTTCACACTTTGTTGTAGGTTAGGTATCAATAATATACACATATAGATTCTCACACAGAGTTGTATCGTTAGTTTTCGATGAGGTACACCTGTTGAATCACACACAGCGTTGTATCATTAGTTTTCAATAATGCACACCCCCAAGGAGGGCCTCACCCTCCCTGGGGAAATGAGGGGATAATGGGGGGGGTTGGGAGGAGGGTACGGGAGGAGGGGAGGGAATGGGAGAGGGACCTGGAACTGACTTGTGAAGCAACCTTGTGTCTTATCTAAATTTAAACTGGAAAATAAATTAAAAAAAATTAAAATGGAATAATTTTAAAACACAAAAAAGGTACACATGTAGAATATCACAGCGTTGTAGCGTTAGTCTTCCATAAGTTGCAATATTAGAATATCACACTCTGCTGTATAGTTAATTTTCAATAAGTTGCACTTGTAGATACTCACACAGAGTTGTATTGTTAGTTTTCAAGAAATTACACACATAGTTTCTCACACAGTGTTTTGCTGATAGTTTCCAAGAAGTTACTTGGGTAGATTCTTAAACTGTGTTGTATCATTAGTTTTCATTAAGTTACACCTGTAGATTCTCACACAACTTTGTATTGTTTGTTTTAAATACCGTATACCTGTAGAATCTCACACAGAGTTGTAGTGTTAGTTTTCAATTAGCACACAGTGTTGTGTCATTAGTTTTCATGAAGTTAGGATTACAGATTTTAACAAAGTATTGTATCTTTAGTTTTCAATAAGTTACAAGTGTAAATTCTCACACAGTGTTGTATCGATAGTTTCCAAGAAGTTACACGGGTAGATCCTTAAACTGTGTTGTGTCATTATTTTTCAATAATGTACACATGTAGATACTCACACATTGTTGTATCGTTAGTTTTCAATAAGATACACTTATAGACTCTCACACAGTGTTCTGTCTTTGTTTGGAATAAGTTATATGTGTAGATTCTCACACAGTGTTGGTTTTCAATAAGTTACACCTGGAGATTATCACATAGCATTGTATCGTTACTTTCCAATAAGGTACATGTGTAGAAACTTACACATCGTTGTAGCGTTAGTTTTCAAGAATTTATGCATGTAGTTTCTCATACACTATTGTATCACTTATTTTCAAGTATTTACACTGATAGATTCTCACAAATTTTTGTATCATTAGTTATCAATAATGTACTCATGTAGATTCTCACACAGCGTTGTATCATTAGTTTTCAATGATGTACACTTGTTGAATCTCAGCGTTGTATTGATAGTTTTCAATAAGGTACACGTGTAAATTATCACACAGCGCTGTACTGTTAGTTTTCAATTAGGGACACGTGTAAATTATCACATAGCGTTGTAGCGTTAGTTTTCGATAAGGTACATGTGTTGAATCACACACAGCTTTGTATCATTAGTTTTCAATAAGGTACATGCGTAGAAACTTACACATCGTTGTATTGTTAGTTTGCAAGAATTTAACCATGTTGTATCCCTTGTTTTCAAGTAGTTACACTTATAGATTCTCACACATTGTTGCATCGTTAGTTATGAATAAGGTACACATGTAGATTCTCACACAGCATTGTATCGTTATTTTTGATGAGGTAAACCTGTAGAATCTCACACACTGTTGTATCATTAGTTTTCAATGAGTTACACGTGTAGATTTTCACACAGCTTTTTATCTTTAGCTTTCTATATGTTACACCTGTAGATTGTCACACAGCATTTTGACTTTAGTTTTCAAAAAGGTACATGAGTAGAAATTCACACAGGATTGTATCGTTAGTTTTCAAAAAGTTAAGCACGTAGTGTCTTACAGAGTGTGGTATCGATACTTTCCAAGGAGTTTTATATGTAGTTTCTCACAAAAGGTTATAAGGCTAGTTTTGAAGAAGTTACATGTGTAGATTCTCACACAATGTTATATCATTAGTTTTCCAAAAGTTATACATATAGATTCTCACACAGCTTTGTATTGCTGTTTTTCAATAACTACACGTGTAGAATCTCACACTGCCTTGTATTGTTAGTTTTCTATAAGTTACACCTGTATATTCTCACACAGCGTTGTATCGTTAGTTTTCCAGAAGTTACTCTTACATATTCTCACAAAGTTTTGTATCCTAATTTTCAATAAGGTACACATGTACAATCGCACTCAGTGTTGTATCATTGATTTTCAATAAGTTAAAACTGTAGATTCTCACACAGTGTTGGATCATAATTTTTCAATAACTTATACCAGTAGATTCTCACGCAGCATTGCACCTTTAGTTTTCAATAAGGTACATGTGTAGAATCTCACACAGCGTTGCACATTTAGTTTTCAAGAATTTATGCATGTAGATTCTCACACAGAATTGTATCGCTTGTTTTCAAATAGTTACACTTATAGATTCTCACACATATTTGCATCATTTGTTATCAATAAGCTACACATGTACATTCTCACACAGCATTCTATCGTTAGTTTTCAATAAGTTACACGTGTAGATTGTCACACAGTGTTGTATCGTAGTTTTCAATAAGGTACACGTGTAGATTCTCACACAGTGTCATATCATTAGTTTTCAAGTAATTATGTATGTAGTTTCTCATAGAGTCTTGTGTCGATAGTTTCCAGGAAGTTACACGTGTAGATTCTTAAAGTGTGTGGTATCTTTAGTTTTCAATAAGTTACACCTGTAGATTCTCATACAGCTTTGTATCGTTTATTTACAATACGTTACACATGTAGATTATTACACAGAGTTGTAGAGTTAGTTTTCAATAAGTAGCACGTGTGAAGTCTTACACAGCGTTGCATCTTATTTTTTAGTAAGGTCCACATTTAGAATCTCACACAGCGTTGTATCGTTAGTTTTCAAGAATTTACGCATGTTGATTTTCACACAGTGTTGTCTTGCTTGTTTTTAAGTAGTTACACTTATAGATTCTCACACATTGTTGTATCGTTAGTTATCTATAAGGTACACATGTACATTCTCCCACAGCGTTGTATCGTTGTTTTTCAATGAGGTACATGTGATGAATCTCACACAGCCTTGTATCGTTAGTTGTCAATAAGGTACACGTATAAATTATCACACAGCGATGTAGTGTTAGATTTCAATAAGTTGCACCTGTATAATCTCAGACACTGTTGTATCATTAGTTTCCAATAGGTACACGTGCAGATTCTCACACAGTGTTGTATCTTTAGTTTCCAATAAGTTACACGTGTAGATACGTATTCAGTGTTGTAGTGTTAGTTTTCAATAAGGTACACGTGTAGAACCTCACACAGCATTGTATCTTTAGTTTTCAATAAGGTACACAGAGTTGTGCCGATATTTTTCAATAAGGTACACGTGTGGAATCGCTCACAGCTTCGTATCGTTAGTTTTCAAGAAGCTATGCATGTACTTTCTCACACGGTGTTATACTGCTCATTTTCAAATAGTTACACTTATTGATTCTCACAAAGTTTTGTATCAGTAGTTTTCAAGAAATTATGCATGTAGTTTCTCACACAGTGTTGTATCGATAGTTTCCAAGAGTTTCACATGTAGTTTCTCACAAAAGGTTATAAGGCTAGTTTTGAAGAAGTTATATGTGTAGATTCTCACACAATATTATATCATTAGTTTTCCAAAAGTTACCCATGTAGATTCTCACACAGCAATGTCTTTGGTTTTCAATAGGGTACATGTGTAGAATCTCACACAGCCTCGTATCGTTAGTTTTTAAGAAGTTACACATGTAGTTCCTCACACAGTGTCGTATTGATGGTTTTCAAGAAGTATTGCTTATAGATCCTAAAACTGAGTTGTGTCGTTAATTTTTAACAAGTTATGCATGTAGTTTCTCACACAGTGTTGTATTAATATTTTCCAAGAAGTTACACGGGTAGATACTTAAACTGTGTTGCATCTTTAGTTTTCAATTAGGTACACATGTAGAATCTCACACAGCATGGATTCCTTAGTTTTCAATGACTTACACATGTAGATTATCGCACAGAGTTGTAACATTAGTTTTCAATGATTTGCACGTGTAGAATCACACACAGTGTTGTGTCGTTAGTTTTCAATAATGACACGTGTTGACACCTGTAGATACTCAGAGAGCATTGTATCATTATTTTCAATAAGGTACACGTGCAGAATCTCACAGAGTGTTGTATCGTTTGTTTTCAAGAATTTTCGCATGTAGTTTCACACAGAGTTGTATTGCTTGTTTTCAAGTAGGTACATGTATCGATTGTCATACGTTGTATCGCTAGTTTTCAATACGTTACATGTGTAGTTCCTCATCCAGTTTTGTATTAATGGTTTTCAAGAGGTGTCGCTTGAGATTCTTATACAGTGTTGTGTCCTTAGGGTTCAATAAGATACGCATGTAGTTTCTCACACAGTGTTGTATCGTTAGTTTTTGAAGAAGGAACACGTGTAGATTCTCACACAGAGCTGTATTGTTAGTTTTAAGAAGTTACACGTGTTGTAACTTCTCACATACCTTGTATTGCCACTTTTCAATAAGGGATACATTTTGAATCTCAAACAACGTTGTATTGTTAATTTTAAATAAGGTACATGTTTAGAATCTCACCCAGCATTGTATCATTAGTTTTCAAGATGATACACATGTAGTTCCTCACACAGTCTTGTATTGACAGTTTTCAAGCAGTATCTTTTATAGATTCTCAGAGAAGAGATGTTACATTAGTTTTCACAAGGTACGCATGTAGTTTCTCACATAGTTTTGTGTCGATAGTTTCAAAGAAGTTACACATGTAGTTTCTCACACAAGGTTATAAGGCTAGTTTTCAAGAAGTTACTCTTACATATTGTCACAAAGTATTGGATCATTAGTTTTCAGTAAGGTACAAGTGTAAAATCTAACACAGCGTTGAATTGTTAGTTTTCAATAAGGTGCACAAGAAGAATCATAGCGTTGTATCGTTAGTTTTCAATAAGTTACACCTGTAGATTCTCACACAGCATTGTTTCCTCATTATTCAATAGGAATCTCATACAGCATTGTATCAATAGTTTTCAATAAGGTACACGGTTAGAATCTCACACAGCATTTTATCCTTAGTTCTTAAGAAATTAGGCATGTAGTCTCTAACGCAGTGTTTTATCATGAGTTTTCAAGTACTTACACTTACAGATTCTCAAACAGTGTTGTATAGTTAGTTATCAATAAGGTACATGTGTAGATACTCACACAACATTGTATCGTTTGTTATAAATAAGGTACATGTGTAGATTCTCACACAGTGTTGCATCGTTAGTTTTTATAAGTTACACGTGTGGATTCTCAAACAGTGTTGTATCGATAGTTTTCAAGAAATTACACGGGTAGACTCTTAAACTGTGTTGTATATTTAGTTTTCAATAAGTTACACCTGTAGACCCTCCCACAGATTTGTATTGTTTGTTTTCAATACGGTACATGTGTAGAATCTCATACAGCGTTGTTTCATTAGTTTTCAATAAGGTACACTTGTAGATTCTCACACATCGTTGTATCCTTAGTTTTAAATAAGGTACATGTGTAAATTCACACACATCTTTGTATTGTTAGTTTTCAATAAGGTACACGGGTTGAATCTCACCCGGCATTGTATTGTTAGTTTTCAGTAAGGTACACTTGTTGATTATCACACAGCGTTGTACAGTTATTTGGCAATAAGTTGCATGTGTAGAATCTCACACACTGTTGTAAATTAGTTTTCAATAAGGTGTAGAATCACACAGCGTTGTATCTTTAGTTTTCAAGAAGTTACACATGTAGAATCTCACACAGCAATGTATCCTTAATTTTCAAGAATCTACGCATTTTGATGTATAGCTTGTTTTCAATTAGTTACACTTATATATTCTCACACACTGTTGTATCGCTAGTTTTCAATAGGTACAGGTGTAGATTCTCACACAGCATTGTATCTTTACTTTTCAATAAGGTACAAGTGTAGATAATTACACAGCGTTTATCTTAATTTTTTGTAAATGGAAATATTTTCCTTGAGAGAAGCCTTCCTGCCTGTCTGGTTCCCTAGCCGCATCCGTCCCAAATGAACACACAGAAAGCTATATTAATTATGAAGCTCTTGGCCTTGCTTGTTTCTTACTGGCTAGCTCTGACTTAAGTAATTACTCTATAATTATTAATCTAAGTATATCTCATACAGGAGAAGTTTCCGAGCTTCCTACCCCATGGCGTTATATCTCGACTCTTGTGTTTCTCACCCAGAGTCCTCTTGGACTCTCTGCATTGGCAGTCTGTCAGTCATTCCTCTGTGTCCTGCAGAAAGTCTTGTAGACTCTTCCATGAAGCAGGAACCCTGTGAGACTGAGTTCAGCAGTCACTTTCCTGTGGGTCCTGCATGTCCAGATTATACAACAACAGTCAAGCAGTACAGGCAAGAGCAGTTTCTTGCCCAAATGGCTAATCTTGCCATGTTAAAAGCAAACTCCATAACGAGTTTCTTCCATGCCCATCTTCCTCTCAGACGTAATTGGTGCTTCCAGGAGCAGACATTTCTCATTGTCAAGAAAAACCCTAAACCAATTGAAATGCCATTTTCTGAAGATCTTTGAAAGGTTTGAAGACTGCCTATCTATCTCAAATATATTTTTTATATCTAGAAAACCTAACTTACCTAACTATAATTTCTGACTATTAGAAGTAACTATCTATAATCTGTATTTAATTACGCATTACATTTTAAAAGATCAGTATAAGCACAATACTTAATCAAGAGGATAAATATACACATCACAAAATTGACCTTGAATTTGTATCAATAAATAAAAAAACATACCCATAACATAATTCCCTTTTTACCATTAACAAAATATCAGCTGTGATCATTAACCAATTATAAACAACCCCATTTAAATAGAAACAAAGATTTATAAACAAGATCAGAATTAGGACGTTGCTCATTCCAAACTGCTTCATGCTGGAAGGGGGCGCTGTTCATACCATGGGGATCATGACAAAACTTAGAAACCTATATAAGTCCTTATTTTCATGGTCTGTGAAGCTGCATCATCTTAGCAGTTTCAGTTGTTGGAACACCTGGTCCACTGCTTCCGGGGGTCTTGGTTCATCAAACCACAGAAGCCTGGAAGTAATCTTCGGCTTTTCTGTAGAAACATAAGCAAAATCTCTTTTCCCAATTAACATATCCTTATACTTAAATTTTGAAGTCAAGGCACTTTCAAAAGATAGAAGTTGAATTAATTCAGCAGCATTTATAATCAAATGTACTTTAGCAGTTGTTCCTTCCTAAGCAATCATAAAACTGAAAAACACAATAGCCTACAGTACCCAGACTCTCTGTGTATTTTACATCTTTACGTGGCTTATTTATTTATTTATTAGTATTATTTTATTTCTTTACTTTTATTTATTTTTCTCTGAGACAGGGTTTCTCTTTGGAAATCTGCCTGCCTCTGCCTCTGGAGCAATTTCTACCGGCGTGTGCCAACACAGCCGGCTTCTCTACTTATTTACCACTTTGTTGTTTTTTTCTCTCTCAATCTTACATATTTTTTAAACACACTGTAAACCTTTCGAGGTTTTTCTTCATCCACGTCTGACTTTACTGTGAATCTTTATGTTTTTCTGGACACGTGTCTTATCTGTTAAAACCGTGGCAGTTTAAACTGCAGTTTTTCCAAGATGGTGGGTGTAAGCGTGATTCCAGCTTACTGTCTCAGTCTGACATCCAGCAAAACCTGCTGGCTCAGAGATGTGGTCACTGCGACTTCCAGCTGTGCATATGACTTTTCAAGTGTTAGCAGAGTCTCTTAAAAGAACCTTGGTGGTTTTTTTCTTTTTATGCAGAGTCAGGAAGACTCCTGTAAGCGAGCCGCGTGAATCTTGGCTAGTCGCTAGGAAAACAGAGCCCACCTGAGAAAAATGCTGCTACCAAAAATCTGTGCTTCTCTCTGTTCTTCTGTTTCTAAAATTCCTTTAAAGCTTTTGTCATTCTGCGTGGAAATTCATCATCCCACTCCTGATCACCATTTTGTAAAGGGAAATATATTCCTTGAGAGAAGCTTTCCTTCCTGCCTGGTTCCAGAGCCGCATCAGTCCCAAATGAACACACAGAAGGCTATACTAATTATGAAGCTTTTGGCCTTGCTTGTTTCTGACTGGCTATCACTGACTTAAGTAATTACCCCATAATTGTTAATCTAAGTATATCTCATACAGGAGAAGTTTCTGGGCTTCCTACCCCATGGCGTTACATCTCGACTCTTGTGTTTCTCACCCAGAGTCATCCTGGACTCCTAGTCCCACCTATCTAGATTCCTATTGGACAGCAGTGCTTTATTGACAAATGCACAGGACTTCCCCCAACAAGTTTTCAATAAGTTACACCTGTAGATCCTCACAGAGCGTTGTGTCATAGTTTTCAAAAAGTTACACTTGTAAAATCTCACACAGTGTTGTATTGTTAGTTTTCAATGAGGTAAACGTGTACATTCTCACACTGTGTTGTATCGTTAGTTTTCAAGAAATTACGAATGCAGTTTCTCACAGAGTGTTGTGTCGATAGTTTCCAAGAAGTTACATGGGTAGATACTTAAACTGTGTTATATCTTTAGTTTTCAATAAGTTACACTTGTAGATTCTCACACAGATTTGTAGCGTTACTTTTCAATTAGTTACAAATGTAGAATCTCACACTGTGTTGTGTCATTAATTTTCAATAATTTACACTTGAAGATTCTCCCACAGTTTTGGATCGTTAGTTTTCAGTAAATCACACCTGTAGATTCTCACACAGCATTGCATCGTTAGTTTTCAATAAGGTACACGTGTAGAATCTCACACAGCATTGTATGTTTAGTTTTCAATAATGTACACGTTTTGAATCTCACACACTGTTTTATCGTTAGTTTTCAATAGATACACGTGTAGATTCTCTCACAGCGTTGTGTGGTAGTTTTCAAAAAGGTACACATGTAGAATCTTACACCTCGTTGTATCATTAGTTTTCAATAAGGTACATGTGTAGAATCTCACACAGCGTTGAATCGTTAGTTTATAATAAGTTACATGTGTAGAATCACACACAGCTTTGTGTCGTTAGTTTTCAATAATTTACACGTGTAGATTCTCACACAGTGTTGGTTCGTTAGTTTTCAATAGTTACACGGGTAGATTCTCACACACCATTGTATCACTAGTTTTCAATAAGGTGTATCTGTGGATTCTCACAGCTTTGTAGCATTAGTTTTCAATAAGTTACACGTGTAGATTGTCACACATAGTTGTATCGCTAGTTTTCAATAAGGTATACTTTTAGATTCTCACACATCTTCGTGTACTTAGTTTTCAATAAGGTGAACTTGTTGAATATCTCACAGCATTATATTGTTAGTTTTCAATAAGGTGCACTTAGTGATTATCACACAGCATTGTACAGTTACTTGTCAATAAGTTGCACGTGTAGTATCTTACACACTGTTGTATCATTAGTTTTCAATAAGGTACACGTGTAGAATCACACAGCGTTGTATCGTTAGTTTTCAATAAGTTACACTTGTAGATTCTCACAAAACATTGCATTGATAGTTTTCAATAATGTACACGGGTAAAATCTCACACAACCTTCTATCTTTAGTTTTCAATAATGTACACGTTTAGAATCTCACACAGCATTGTATCATTAGTTTTCAAGAATATACACATGTAGATTTACACACAGTGTTGTATCGCTTCTTTTCAAGTAGTTACACTTATAGATTCTCACACATTGTTGTATTGTTAGTTATCTATAAGGTTCACATGTAGATTCCCACACAGCTTTGTATTGTTAATTTTCAATGAGGTACACGTGTAGATTAAATCATAACGTTGTATCTTTAGTTTTCAACAAGGTACTCATGTTACACAGTGTGGTATCTTTAGTTTTCAATAAGTTACACTTGTAGATTCTCACACAGCTTTGGGTCGTAGTTTTCAAAAAGTTACACGTGTAGAATCTCACACAGTGTTATATCGTTAGTTTTCAATAGCGTACACGTGTGGATTCTCACAAAGTGTTGTATCGTTAGTTTTCAAGAAATTACACATGTAGTTTCTCACAGAGTGTTGTGTCGATATTTTCCAAGAAGTTACATGGTCAGATTCTTAAACTGTGATGTATCTTTAGTTTTGAATAAGTTATACCTGCAGATTCCCAAACAACTTTGTATCGTTTATTTTCAATACAGTACACGTGTACAATCCCATACAGCGTAGTTATTTTGGTTTTCAATAAGGCACACGTGTAGAATCTCACACTTAGTTGTATCGTTAATTTTCAATAAGGTACCCATATAGAATCTCACACTGCGTTGAATAATTAGTGTCGTTAGTTTTCAATAATTCACACGTGTAGAATCTCACACAGTGTTGTATCTTTAGTTTTCAGTAAGTTACACCTGTAGATTTTCACACAGCATTGCATCGTTAGTTTTCAATAATGTACACGTGTAGATTCTCACACATCTTTGTATTGTTTGTTTGGTTTCTGTAAGGTACACATGTTGAATCTTACAGAGCAATTTATTGTTAGTTTTCAGTAAGGGACACTTGTTGATTATCACACAGCGTTGTAGGGTTATTTGTCAATAAGTTGCACATGTACAATCTCATACTCTGTTGTATCGTTACTTTTCAATAAGTAACATGTGTAGATTCTCCCACAGCGTTGTATATTTAGTTTTCAATAAGTTACAAGTGTAAACACTTACACAGTGTTGTATCTGTAGTTGTCAATAAGTTACACCTGTAGATTCTCACACAGATTTTATTGCTGTTTTTCAATAAGGGACACATGTTAAATCTCACACAGCGTCGTATATGATAGGTACACGTGTAGAAACTCACAAAGGTTTGTATTGTTTTTTTATAGAACAAAGGTTTGTATTGTTTTTTTAAAGATGTTATATATGTAGTTCCTCAGACAGTGTTGTATTGACGGTTTTCAAGAAGTATGGCATAGAGATTTTCACACAGTGTTGTTTCATTAGTTTTCAATAAGTTACACATGAAATTTCTCACTTAGTGTTTTATCGAAAGTTTCCAAGAAGTTAGACATGTAGTTTCTCACCCAAGGTTATGAGGCTAGTTTTGAAGAAGTTACATGTGCAGATTCTCACACAGTGTTTTATCGTTAGTATTCCATAAGTTACACATATAGTTTCTCACACATTGTTGCATCGTTAGTTTTCCATATGATACACGTGTAGATTCTCACACAGTGTTGTATCTTTAGTTTTCAATAAAATACACATGTAGAATCACACAGCTTTGTATCGTTAGTTTTCAATAAGGTACACGTGTAGATTTTCACACACTGTTGTATCCTTAGTTTTCAAGAAATTACACATGTATTTCTCACACAATATTGTGTCAACAGCTACCAAAAGTTACAGAGGTACATTCTTAAAATGTGCTTTACCTTATGTTTTCAATGAGTTACACCTTTAGATTCTCACACAGTGTTTTGTCGATTTTTTTCAAGTAGTTACACTTATAGATTCTCACACATTATTGTATAGGTAGTTATCTATAAAGTACACATGTGGATTCTCACACAGCATTGTATTGTTAGTTTTCAATGAGGTTCACGTGTTGAATCTCATATACTGTTTGTATTGTTAGTTTTCAATAGGTACACGTGTAGATTCTCTCACAGCGTTGTATCTTTAGTTTTCAACAAGGTACTTATGTAGATATTACACAGTGTTGTATCATTAGTTTTCAATAAGTTACACTTGTAGATCCTCACATAGTGTTGTATTGTTAGTTTTCAATTAGGTACACGTGGGGATTCTCACAGAGTGTTGTATCGTTAGTTTTCAAGAAATTACACATGTAGTTTCTCACAGAGTGTTGTGTCGATATTTTCCAAGAAATTACATGGTCAGATTCTTAAACTGTGATGTATCTTTAGTTTTGAATAAGTTATACCTGCAGATTCCCAAACAACTTTGTATCGTTTATTTTCAATACAGTACACGTGTACAATCCCATACAGCGTAGTTATGTTGGTTTTCAATAAGGCACACAAGAAGAAACTCACACATCGTTGTATCATTAATTTTCAAGAAGGTACACGTGTAGAATCTCACACAGCATTTAATAATTAGTTTTCAATAAGTTACACGTGTAGAATCACAAACAGTGTTGTGTCATTAGTTTTCAATAATTTACACGTGTAGATTCTCACACAGAGTTGGATCATTAGTTTTCAAGAAGTTACACCTGTAGATAATCACATAGCATTGCATCATTAGTTTTCAATAAGGTACACATGTAGATTATCACACAGAGTTGTATCGTTATTTTTCGATGAGGTACACATGTTGAAACTCACATAGCTTTGTATTGTTAGTTTTCAATAAGGTACACGTATAAGTTATCCCACAGCATTGTACTGTTAGTTTTCAAAATGTGCACGTGTAGAATCTCAAAAACTGTTGTTTCGATAGTTTTCAATAGGTACACATGTATATTCTCTCACAGCGTTGTATCTTTAGTTTTCAACAAGGGACACTTGTGGAATCTAACACAGTGTTGTATCTTTAGTTTTCAATAAGTTACACTTGTAGATTATGACACAGCCTTGTGTCATAGTTTTCAATAAGGCAAACGTGTAGATTCTCAAACAGTGTTGTATAGTAAGTTTTCAAGAAATTACGAATATAGTTTCTCACAGAGTGTGGTGTAGATAGTTTCCAAGAAGTTACACGTGTAGATTCTTAAACTGTGTTGTATCGTTAGTTTTCAATAAGTAACACCTGCAGATTCTCATCCAGATTTGTATCGTTTTTTGTATACAGTACACGTGTAGAATCTCATACAGCATTGTTACATTAGTTTTCAATAAGCTACACTATAGAATCTCACACATATTGTATCGTTAATTTTCAGTAAGGTACACGTGTAGAATCTCACACAGCATTGAATAGTTACTTTTCAATAAGTTACACCTGTAGATTATCACACCGATTTGTAGCATTAATTTTCAATAAGTTATAAGTCTGGAATCGCACACAGTGTTGTTTCCTTAGTTTTCATTAATTTATACGTGTAGATTCTCACACAGTGTTGGATAGTTAGTTTTTAATAAGTTACAACTGTAGATTCTCACACAGCATTGCATCGTTAGTTTTCAATAAGGTACACACGTAGATGCTCACACAGCGTTGTATCGTTATTTTTCGATGAGGTACACATGTTGAAACTCACACAGGGTTGTACTATTACTTGTCAATAAGGTACATGCATAAATTATCACACAATGTAGTATTGTTAGTTTTCAATATGTTGCACGTGTAGATACTTACACAGTGTTGTATCTTTAGTTTACAATCAGTTACAAATGTAGATTCTCACACAGTGTTGTATCATTTATTTTAAAGAAGTAACACGTGTAGATTCTCACACAGTGTTGTATATTTAATTTTCAATAGTTACACTTGTAGTTTCTCACACAGTGTAGTATCTTTAGTTTTCAATAAGTTACACATGTTGACTATCACACAGCATTGTAGGCTTAGTTTTCTACAAGTTGCATGTGTAGAATATCACACACTGTTGTATCTTCAGTTTTCAGCAAGTTACACCTGTATTTTCTCACAATGCTTGGATTGCTAGTTTTCAATGCGGTACATGTGTTGAATCTCACACAGCGTTGTATCATTTTCAGAACGGTACACATGTAGAATCTCACACAGCGTTGTATCATTAGTTTTCAAAAAGTTATCCATGTAGTTTCTCACACAGTGTTGTATTCATGTTTTTCAAGTACTATTGCTTATAGATTCTCACACAGAGTTATTTCCTTAGTTTTCAGGACATTATGCATGTAGTTTCTCACAGAGTGTTGTGTCCATATTTTCCAAGATGTTACATGGGTATATACTCAAACTGTGTTGTATCATTCGTTTTCAATGAGGTACACGTGTAGATTCTCAAACAGAGTTGTTTCTTTAGTTTTCAAAAAGGTAGTGAGTAGATACTGACACAACGTTGCATTGTTAGTTTTCAGTAAGTTATACGTGTAGATTATCACACAGCGTTGTATCGTTTGTTTTGAAGAAGTAACACATGCAGATTCTCACACAGGGTTGTTTCTTTTATTTTCAATAAGTTATACCTGTACTTTCTCACACAGTTCTATTGCTAGTTTTCAATTTGGTACATGTGTTGAAACTCACAGAGAGCTGCATCATTAGTTTTCAATAAGATACACATATAGAATCTCACACAGTGTTGTATCGATATTTTCCAAGAAGCTGAACATGTACATTCTCACAGTGTTGTATTGTTAGTTTTCAATAAGTTACAGGGCTAGTTTCTCACATAGTGTTGTATCGTTACTTTTCAAGAAGTTATGCCTACAAAGTATTGTATCGTTAGTTTTCAAAGAGTTACAAGTATATAATCTCAAACAGTGTTGTATCGTTAGTGTTCAATAAGGTACAGGTGTAGAATCTGACATATCGTTCTATCGTTAGTTTTCTATAGGTTACACGTGTAGATCCTCACACAGCGTTATAGTATTAGTTTTCAATATATTACATGTATAGAAACCCACACAGTTTTGTGTCCTTAGTTTTCAATAAGGTACACTGGTAGAATGTCACACAGCGTTGTTTAGTAAGTTTTCAAATGTACACTTGTAGAAACTCAAAAGCATTGGATCATTAGTTTTTCAAGAAGTTACCCATTTACTTACTCACACAGTGTGGTATAGATAGATTCCAAGAAGTTACACATGTAGTTTCTGACACAAGGTTATAAGGCAAGTTTAGAAGAAGTTACATGTGTTGATTCTCACACAGCATTATATCGTTAGTTTTCAATAATTTACAAGATTAGATTATCACACAGCGTTCTATTGTTAGTTTTCAATAAGGTACATATGTAGAATCTCACACGTCATTGTATCGTTAGTTTTCAACAAATTACGCATGTAGTTTCTCACACAGTTTTGTGTCGATTTTTTTCCAAGAATTTACTCGGGTAGATTCTTACACTCTTTTGTATTGTTAGTTTTCAATAAGTTAAACTTGTAGAACTTACACAGTGTTGTATCTTTAGTTTTCAGTAAGTTACACCTGCAGATTCTAACACAGAGTTGTGTTGTTAGTTTTCATATAGTTACAAGTGGGGTACTCACATATCGTTGTATGGTTTGTTTTCAATAAGGTATACTCGTGTAGAATCTCACATAGCGTTGTATCATTATTTTTCTGTAAGTTACACGTGTAGATTTTCATACAGCATTGTATTGTTAGTTTTCAATAAGGTACAGGTATAGAATCCACACATCCTTTTTTCGTTACTATTCAATAAGGTACACGTGTAGAATCACACACAAGGTTATATTGTTAGTTATCAATAAGTTACACGTGAAGATTATCACACAGTGTTGTAGCATTAGTTTTCAATAAGTTCCAAATGTAGAATTACACACAGTGTTGTGTTGTTAGGTTTTAATTACGCGTGTAGATTCTCAGACAGTGTTGGATCCTCTGTTCTCAATAAGTTAAACCTGCAGATTCTCACAGAGCTTTGTATCGTTAGTTTTCAATAAGGTACATATGTAGTATCTCACACAGTGTTGTATAGTTAGTTTTCAATAAGGTACATATGTAGACTATCACACAGCTTTGTAGCCTTAGTTTTCAATAAGTTGCATGTGTAGAATCTCACACACTGTTGTTTCTTCAATTTTCAGCAAGTTACAGCTGTGTATTCTCACACAGTTTGTATTGCTAGTTTTCAATAAGATACAAGTGTAAAATCTCTCACATCGTTGTATCGTTAGTTTTCAAGAAGTTACACTTACAGTTTCTCACAAAGTGTTGTATCATTAGTTTCTATTAGTTACAAGTGTAGATTCACACACAGTGTTGTATTGTTAGTTGTCAAGACATTACAACATGTAGTTTCTCACAGTATCATGTGGATATTTTTCAATAAGTTCCAATTATAGATTGTCACACTGTGTTGTATCTTCAGTATTCAAAAAGTTACACATATAGATACTTACACAGTGTTGTATTTTAGTTTTCAATAAGTTACACCTGTGGATTTTTACACTGAGTTTTGTCATTAGTTTTCATTGAGGTAAACATGGCCAATCTCCAACAGCTTTGTATTGTTAGTTTTTAATAAGTTACACCTGTAGATTCTCACACAGCTTTGTATCATTACTTTTCAATAAAGTACACATGTAGATTCTCACATTGCATTGTATCCTTAGTTTTCATAAGGTACACGTGTAGAATCTCACATAGCCTTGTTTAGTTAATTTTCAAGAATTTATGCATGTAGTTTCTCACACAGTGTTAAATCACTTGTTTTCAACAAGTTACACTTATACATTGTCACACACCTTGTATCATTAGTTATCAATAAGGTACACATATAGATTTACACATATCATTGTATCCTTATTTTTCAATGAGGTAAACGTGTAGAATCTCATACAGAGTTTTGTCGTTACTTTTCAATATGGTACACATGTAGAATCTCAAATAGGGTTGTTTTCTTAGTTTTCAAGAAGATACACATGTAGTTTCTCACACAGCGTTGTGTCAATATTTTACAAGAAGTTACACGTGTAGATTCTCAAACTGTGTTGTATCATTGGTTTTCAATAGATAGACCTGTAGTTTCTCACACAATATTGTATCGTTAGTTTTCAATAAGGTACACATGTAGAATTTCACAAACTTTGTATCATTCGTTTTCAATAAGGTAAACATGTAGAATCTCAAACAGGTTGTTGTGGTTAGTTTTCAATAAGTTCTACTTGAAGATTTGTACACAGTGTTGTGTCATTAGTTTTAAATTATTCACACAGGTAGATTCTCACACAGTGTTGTATCGTTTGTTTTCAATATGATACACGTGTAGAATCTCACACAGCTTTGTTTAATTATTTTTCAATAAGGCACACATGTAGAAACTCACACAGCGTTGCATCATTAGTTTTCAAGAAGTTACGCATGTAGCTCCCCACACAGTGTTGTATTGATAGTTTTCATGAATTATCACTTATAGATTCTCACATAGAGTTGTTTCGTTAGTTTTCAACAAGTTACACATTTACTTTCTCACACAGTGTTGTATCGATATTTTGCAAGAAGTTACAGATGTAGTTTCTCACGCCAGGTTATAAGGATAGTTTTGAATAAGTTACATGTGTAGATTCTCCATTAGTTAGTTTTCCATAAGTTTCACATGGAGTTTTCCATAAGTTTCACATGTAGATTCTCACACAGTGTTGTATCTCTCGTTTTCTATAAGTTACACGTTTAGTTTCTCACTCAGTGTTGTATCATCACTTTTTAATAAGTTATAAGTGTAGATTCTCACACAGTGTTATATCGTTAGTTTTCAAGAAATTACACATGTAGTTTCTCATACAGTGTTGTGTCGAAAGTTTGCAGGAAGTTACAAGGGTAGATTCTCTCTTTTTTTGGTTTTTCGAGACTGGGTTTCTCTGTATTGTTTTCGAGGCTGTCAGTCCAGCCTGGCCTAGAACTCACAGAGATCCGCCTGCCTCTGCCTCCCGAGTGCTGGGATTAAAGGCGTGCGCCACCACCGCCCGGCTACAATGGTAGATTCTTAAACTGTGTTGTATCATTAGTTTTTATTAAGTTCCACATGTAGATACTTACACAGTGTTTTATCTTCAGTTTTCAATAAGTTACATCTGTAGATTCTCACACAGCATGTATTGCTAGTTTTCAATGAGGTACAAGTGTAGAATCTCACACAGTGTTGTATGGATATTATCCAAGATTTTGCACATTTAGATTCTCTCACAGTGTTGCATCGTTTGATTTGAAGAAGTAACATTTGTAGATTCTCACACAGTGTTTTATCTTTAGCTTTCAATAAGTTACACGTGTAGTTTCTCACACAGTGTGGTATCGTTAGTTTTCAAGAAGTTTTATTTTCAGATTCTCACAAAGTGTGTAGATACTTACACAGTGTTGTATTTTTAGTTTTCAAAAAGTTACTCCTATACATTCTCACCCATCGCTGTTTCCTTTGTTTTCAATAAGGTAAACGTGTAGAATCTCACACAGTGTTGTCTCATTATTTTTAAATAAGGTACACGTGTAGAATTTCACACTGCATTGTTTCATTAGTTTTCAAGAAATTATGCATGTAGTTTCTCACACAGTGTTGTGTTGGTAGTTTCCAAGAATTTACTCGGGGAGATTCTTAAACTGTGTTGCATCGTTAGTTTTCAATATGTACACGTGTAGATAATTACACAGAGTAGTGTCATCATTTTTCAATAAGGTATGCGTGTAGAATCTCAAGCAGTGTTGTTTCGTTATTTTTCAAGAAACTCCGCATTTAGTTTCTCACACAGTGTTGTATCGCTACTTTTTAAGTAGTTACATGTAGATTCTCACACAGTTTTATATTGTTCGTTTTCAAGAAATTAGGCATGTAGTTTCTCTCACATTGTTGTGTCAATAGTTTCCAATCATTTACAAGTGTAGATTCTCACACTGTGTTGCATCTTTAATTTTCAATATGTTACACTTGTAGATACTTACACAATGTTGTATTTTTAGTTTCAAAATGTTACACAGCGTTGTGTCATTAGCTTTCAATAAGGTACACGTGTAGATTCTCACACAGCATATTATTGTTAGTTTTCAATAAGATACACGTTTATAATCAAACACAGGTTTGTATCGGTGGTTTTCAACAAGGTAAACGTGTAGAATATCACACATTGCTGTATTGTTAGTTTTTAATAAGGTACATGAGTATAATCTTACACAGCTTCGTGTAGTTAATTTTCAATAAGTTGTATGTGTGGATTATCACACAGCGTTGTAGCGTTAGTTTTCAATCAGTTACACATATAGGATATCAGACAGTGTTGAATTGTCAGTTTTTAATAAGTTCCACCTGTAGATTCACAAACAACATTGTATTGTTAGTTTTCAGTAAGGTACACATGAAGAATCTCACACAGTGTTGTATCGTTAGTTTTCAAGAAATTGTGCATGTAGTTTCTCAAACAGAGTTGTGTGATAGTTTCTAAGAAGTTACACGGGAAGATTCTTATACTGTGTTGCATCGTTAGTTTTCAATATGTACACGTGTAGATAATTACACAGTGTAGTGTCTGTACAAGTGCAGATACTTAGACAGTGTTGTATCTTTAGTTTTCAATATGTTCCATGTGTAGATTCTCACACTAGTTTTATTGCTACTTTTCAATATGTTACACCTGTAGATTCTCACACAGAATTGTGTCTTTAGTTTTCAATAAGGTATGTGTGTAGAATCTCAAACAGCGTTGTTTCCTTAGTTTTCAAGGAGCTACACATGTAGTTACTCAAACAGTGTTGTATCACTAGTTTTCAAGTATTTACACTTTCAGATTCTCACACAGTTTTGTATCATTAGGTTTCAAGAAATTACGCATGTAGTTTCTCACACAGTTTTGTATCGATATTTTCCAAAAGTTACACGGTAGATTCCCAAACTTGGTTGTGTCGTTCATTTTCAATGAGGTACACATGTAGATTCACACACAGCGTTGTAGCGTTAGTTTTCAAGAAGTTATGCTTACAAATTCTCACAAAGTGTTGTATTGATAGTTTTCAATAAGTTGCAAGTGTAGATTCTCACACAGGGTTGTATCGTTAGTTTTCAAGAAATTACGCATGTAGTTTTTCACACAGTATTGTGTCGATATTTTCCAATAAGTTGCACGTGTAGATATTCACACAACGCTTTATCTGTTCGATTTCTATAATTTACAGGTGTAGATACTTACACAGTGTTGTATCATTAGTTTTCAATAAGTTCCACCTGTAGATTCTCACACTAATTTTATTGCTAGTTTTCAATGAGTTACAGGTGTTGAATCACACACAGCATTGTATCGTTAGTTTCCAATGAGGTACACGTGTAGATTCTCACACATGTTGTATAGATAGTTTCCAAGAAGTTGCACATGTAGATTCTCACACAGTGCTGTATCGTTTGTTTTCAAGATGTTACACATGTTGTTTCTCACACAGTGTTGCATCAGTAGTTTCCAAGAAGTTACATGGGTAGATTCTTAAGCTGTGTTGTATCCTTAGTTTTCAATAAGTTATACATGTAGATTATCACAAACAGTTCTGTCTTTAGTTTTCAATAAGGTACACGTGTAGTTTCTCACACAGTGTTGTATCTTTAGTTTTCAATATGGTACACGTGGAGATTCTCACACAGTGTTGTATAGTTAGTTTTCCATAAGATACAAGGGTAGATTCTCACACATTGTTTTATCATTTATTTTCAAGAAGTTACACGTGTAGTTTCTCACACAGTGTTGTATCATTAGTTTTCAAGAAGGTAGACGTGCAACTTCTCACAGAGTGTGGTATCGTTAGTTTTCAAATAGTTACGTTTATAGATTCCCACAAAGTATTGTATCTTATTTTTCAATAAGTTCCAGGTGTACGTTCTCACACAGTGTTGAAACCTTAGTTTGCAAGAAACTATGCATGTAGTTACTCACACAGTGTTGTGACGATATTTTCAATAAGGTACATACGTAGAATCTCACACATCTCTGTATCGTTAGTTTTAAATAAGGTATACGTGTAGAATCCCACACAGCGTTATATCGTTAGTTTTTAGTAAGTTACATGTGTATAAACACACTGTGTTGTGTCATTAGTTTTCAATAAGTTACACGTGCAGAATCTCACAGAGCTTTGTTTCGTTAGTTTTCACTAAGGTACACATGTAGAATCTCACAGCGTTGTATCATTAGTTTTCAATAAAGTACACGTGTAGAATATCACACAGCGTTGTGTCGTTAGATGTCAATAAGTTACATGTGTAGAATCTTACATAGCATTGTATATTTAGTTTTCAATAAGTTGCACATGTAGATCTCAAACAGCATTGTATCTTCAGTTTTCAATAATGTGCATGTGTTGAATAGACACAGCATTTTGTCTTTAGTTTTCAATAAGGTACAAGCATAGAATCTCACACAGCGCTGCACTGTTAGTTTTAAAGAAGTTCTTCATGTAGTTTCTCACACAGTGTTGTATCACTTGTTTTCATGTAGTTATAGTTATAGATTGTCAAACACCATATTATCGTTACTTATCAATAAAGTACACATGTAGATTTTCATGCAGCATTGCATCGATTGTTTTCGATAAGGTACATGTGTTGAATCTCACACAGCCTTGTATCATTTGTTTTCAATATGGTACACGTGTAGATTATCACACAGCGTTGTAGCATTACTTTTCAATAACTTGCATGTATACAATCTCACACTCTGTTATATCCATAGTTTTCAATAAGTTACACCTGTAGATTCTCACACAGCTTTGTACCATTATTTTTCAATAAGGCACATGTGTAGAATCTCACACACCGCTGTATCGTTAGTTTTCAATAAGTTACACGTGTAGATTATCACACAGCGTGGTAGCGTTAGTTTTCAATAAGTTCCATGTGTAGTATTGCACATACTGTTGTGTCATTAATTTTTAATTATTTACACGTGTAGATTCTCACAGTTTTGGGTCATTGGTTTTCAATAAGTTACATCTGTAGATTCTCACACAGTGTTGGGTCGATAGTTTTCAAGAAGGTACTCAGGTAGATTCTCAACTTGTGTTCTATCGTTTGTTTTCAATAAGGTAAACGTGCAGAATCTCACACAGCATTATATCGATAGTTTTCAATAAGGTACACGTGTTGAATCTCACACAGTGTTTTAAAGTTAGTTTTTAGTAAGTTACACTTGTAGATTATCACTCAATGTTTTAGTGTTAGTTTTCTATAGGTTGCACGTGTAGAATGTCACACACTGTTGTATCATTAGTTTTCAATAAGTTACATGTGTAAATTCTCACGCAGCTTTGTATCTTTAGTTTTCAATAATATAAACATGTAGATACTTACAAAGTGTTGTATCTTTAGTTTTCAATAATTTACACGTGTAGATACACAGTGTTGTATCAATAATTTTCAATAAGTTACACGTGTAGATTCTCAGTGTTGTGTCGTTTATTTTCAAGTAGTTACGGATCATTAGTTTTCTTATATATTCAAACACAGTGTTGTATCCTTAATTTTCAATATGTTGCACTTGTAGATTCTCTCACTGTGTTGTAATGTTAATTTTCAATAAGTTCTCAGACAGTGTTGTATTGTTAGTTTTCCAGAAGTTACTAATGTAGTTTCTCACACAGAGTTATTTCGTTAGTTTTCTAGACGATATGCTTTCAGTTTAGAACTCAGAGTTATAATGTTAGATTTCAAGAAATTAAATAGATTCTCACACAGTACTATATCATTAGATTTCAAGATGGTACGCACATAGATACGCACACAGTGTTGTATTTTTTGTTTTTAAGAAATTACACATGCAGATTCCTTCACAGTGCTGTATCATTAGTTTTGAAGATGTTATGTATGTAGTTTCTCAAACAGTGTTGTGTCGTTAATTTTAATAAGTTACACGTGGATATTCTCACACTGTGTTGGATCCTTAGTTTTCAAGAACATATGTCTATAGATTCTCAATCAGTGTTGTATCGTTAGCTTTCAATAAGTTACATGTGTAGATTCTCAGACAGTGATATTTAATTAATTTTCAATATGTTACACATACAGATTCAAACACAGTTTTCTATCTTTAATTTTCAATAAGTTACACATGTAGATTCTCAGACATTGTTGTGTCCTTAATTTTATGAATTTATGCATATGGATTCAAACAGTGTTGTATCGTTACTTATCAAGAAGATACACGGGTTGATTCTCAGTGTTGTTTCGTTCGTTTTCAAGTAGTTACACGTAGTTTCTCACACAGTGTTGTATCGTTAGTTTTCAATAAGTTACACATATAGGATATCAGACAGTGTTGAATCGATAATATTCAATAAGTTAAACATGTAGATTCTCACCCAGTGTTGTATCATTAATTTTCAATAAGTTACACGTGTTGATCCTCACACAGTGTTGTAGTGTTAGTTTTCAAGAATTTATGCATTCAGTTTAGAACTCAGTGTTGTATCATTAGAATTCAAGAAGTTATGCTTATAGATTCACACACAGTGTTGTTTCTTTAATTTTCAATTAGTTACACGTGTAGATATTCACACAGTGTTGTATCGTGAATTTTCAATAAGTTTAACGTGTAGATTCTCAGTGTTGTGTCCTCTATTTTCAAGAAGTTACACATATAGTTTCAAAAACAGTGCTGTATTGTTACTTTCCAATATGATAAAAGTCTACATTTTCAGAGAGTGTTGTATCGTTTGTTTTTATGAAGTTACACATGTAGATTCTCTCACAGTGTTGTATCATTAGTTTTCAAGATGTGACTCATGTAGTTTCTCATAGTGTTGTGTCATTCATTTTTATAATTTACATGTGGTATTTTCACACTGTGTTGAGTCGTTAGTTTTCAAGAACTAACATATACAGATTCTCAGTGTTGTAACGAAAGTTTTCAAGAAGTTACATATAAAGATTCTCACACAGTACTGTATAGTCAGTTTTCAATAAGATATGTATATAGATTCTGACACAATGTTGTACCTTTTGATTTGAAGATGTTACTCACGTAGTTTCCCTCAAAGTGTTTACTCCTTTGTTTTCCATAAATTATGCGCATAGATGGACAGGCAGATTTGTATCATTATTTTACAAGAAGATACGCATGCAGATTTTCATACAGTGTTGTATCATTACTTTTCAAGACTTTACATAAGTATATTCTCAGACAGTGTTGTGTCCTTTATTTTCAAGAAGTTACGCATATAGATTCAAACACAGGATTTTATCGTTACTTTTCAATAAGATACACGTGTAGATTCTCCCACAGTGTTGTATCGTTAGTTTTCAGGTAGTTACACATGTAGTATCTCACACAATGTTATATCATTATTTTTCAATAATTTACACGTGTAAATTCTCAGACAGTGTTGTTTTGTTAATTTTCAATAAGTAATACATATAGGTTCTCACACAGTATTGTATCGTTAGTTTTCAGGTTTTTACACATGTAGTTTCTCACACAATGTTGTATCATTATTTTTCAATAATTTAAACGTGTTGTTTCTCAGACAGTGTTTCATTAATTTTCAATAAGTTATACGTGTAGATTCTCACACAGTGTTGTATCGTTAGTTTTCAAAAAGTTAGTAATGTAGTTTATCACACAGAGTTATTTCCCTAGTTTTCCAAAAGTTATGCATGTAGTTTCGAACTCAGTGTTCTATCTTTAATTTTCAAGAAGTTACGAATATATTTTCTCACACAGAGTGAAGATGCTCACACAGTGTTGTATTGTTACATTTCAAGAAGTTTCACTTATTGTTTCTCACACAGCTTTGTGTGGTTTATTTTCAACAAGTTACACTTGTAGATTCTCACAAAGTGTTGTATCATTAGTTTGCAAGAAGTTAAACACGTAGTTTCTCTCACAATGTTGTATCGTTTGATTTCAAGAACATAAAACAGGAAGATCTCACAAAGTGTTGTATTGGTAGTTTTCAAGAAGTTACTAATGTAGTTTTTCCCACAGGGATATTTCATTAAGTACCAAGAAGTTATGTATTTAGTTTCAAACTCAGTTTTGTATCATTAATTTTCAAGAAGTTATGAACATAAATTTGTCACACAGTGTTGTATCGTTAGTTTTGAAGTAGTAATACATTTAAATTCTCACACAGTGTTGTATCATTAGTTTTCAAGATGTTACACGTGTAGATTCTCACACAGTTTTGTAACGTTAGTTTCCTAGATGTTACAGGTGTAGATTCTCAGAGAGTGTTGGGTCTTTTACTGTAAAGAATTTACACATATAGATTCAAACACAGGGTTGTATAGTTACCTTTCAATAAGATACAAGTGTAGTTTATCACACAGTGTTGTGTCCTTGGTTTTAAATAAGTTACAGGTGTAGGTTCTCAGACAGTGTTGTTTCGTTAAATTTCAATTAGTTGCAGGTGTACATTCTCACAAAGTGTGGTATCGTTAATTTTCAATAAGTTACATGTGTAGATTCTCAGATATTTTTGTATCATTAGCTTTCAAGAAGTTATGCTTATAGATTCTCCCACAGTGTTGTACCATTACTTTTCAAGAAGTTATATGTGTAGATTCTCAAGCAGTTTTGTATCAAAAGTTATCAAGATGTTACACTTATAGATTCTCACATAGTGTTATATCATTAGTTTTCAATAACTTACACATGTAGTTTCTCAAACAGTGTTGTATCTTTAATTTTCAATAAGTTACACGTGTAGATTCTCAGACAGTGTTGTGCATTTATTTTAAAGAAATTATGCATATAGATTCTCACACAGTGTTTCATCATTTGGTTTCAAGGAGTTAAACACGTAGTTTCACACACAGAGTTGTATCATTAGTTTTCAAGATGTTACATGTGTACATTCTCACACAATGTTGTGTCATTAATTTTCAAGAATTACAAATGTAGTTTCTCACACATTGTTATTTTGATAGTTTTCAAGTAGTTATGCATATAGTTTCGAACTCAGTGTTGTATCGTTAGTTTTCAAGAATTATGTATATAGACTCTCACACACACATGTATAGTTAGTTTTCAAGAACATACACAGTTAGTTTCTCACACAGTGTTGTATCATTTGTTTTCAAGAACTTATGCATGTAGTTTCTAACACTGCTGTATCGTTAGTTTTTAACAAGTTACATGGGAAGATTCTCACAGTGTTGTTTGTTAATTTTCAAAAAGATACACAAGTAGATTCTCAGTGTTGTATCATTAGTTTTCAAGAAGTTACTAATGTAGTATCTCACGCACAATTATTTCATTAATTTTCAAGATGTTATGCGTGTAGTTTCGTACTAAGTGTAGTATCGTTAGTTTTCAAAAAGTTACTAATGTATTTTCTCACACAGAGTTATTTCAGTAGTTTTCCAGAAGTTATGTGTTTTGTGTAGTATTGTTAGTTTTCAAAAAGTACGAATATAGATTCTCACAGAGTTGTATCGTTAGTTTTCAAGAAGTTACACACGTAGTTTCTCATGAAGTGCTGAATAGTTTGTTTTAAAGAACTTACCCATGTAGTTGCTAACACTGCACTGTATTGTTACTTTTCAGTAAGTTACATGTGTAGATTCTCAAACAATGTTGTATCGTTAATTTTCAATTAGATACACGTGTAAAAACTCACACAGTGTTGTATCATTCATTGTCACCAAGTTACTATTTCCTGACTTTTTTGGTTTGTTTCTTTTTGCATTTCTTGCATTTTTTGGTTTCTTTTTTTCTTCCATTTCTTGCATTTTTTGGTTTGTTTTTTCTTCCACTTCTTGTGGTTTTTTTTCCATCCATTTCTTTGAGGGATTTTCCTATATCGTCTTTTAGGGCTTCTTTCATTTTCATGAAAGTGGTTTTAAGGTCATTCTCTTGTGCTTTATTTGCATTGGAATGTTGGAGTCTAGCTGGTGTGGAGTCTCTAGAATCTAGTGGTGTCATACTTGTTTTTCTGTTGCTGAGATTGTTTTTGTATTGTCTCTTTCCCATCGCTTCTTCTAGTGGGTGCAGAAAGAGCCCCTTACTGGTCTCGTGGTTACGGGACCAGAGTTTCTTTTGGTGGGTGCTAGCAAGTCCAATAATCTGGTGGTTCTTCTATTCCAGGTCCTCGTTCTGTTCCCTGGACCCGTCAGAACAGCTGGTCCCCTGGTCTCCCTGGCCCTTCTGTTTCCTGGACACACCGGAACAGCCAGTCCCATGGTCTGCCTGGATCAGCTAGTTTCCTGGTCTCGTTGGTGGGTGAGAAGTCCTGGAGTCTGTGGTGTTTGGCTCCCACCGGTATTGGAAGCTCTGTGCAGTTCCCAGGCGATCCCCAGGCAAGGGACCCAGCAGCACAGCTGTTCCCTTGATCTCACTGGCTCCTCTGTTTTCCTGGTCTTCTTGGTGGGAGAGGAACCCTGGAATCTGGGGTGCTTGGCTCCCACCAGAATTGGAAAATCTGTGCAGTTGCCAGGTAATCCCCAGGCACTGGAATACACGTCCAGATGCAGGGTCTGTTTTACCTGGACCCACTGGAACAGCTGGTCCCCTGGTCTCCCTGGATCAGCTAGTTTCCTGGTCACGTTGATGGGAGAGATGTCCTGAAGTCTCCCGTGTTTGGCTCCCGCCGGTGTTGGTAACTCTGTGCCATTCCCAGGTGATCCCAGGCACTAGATTCGCTGGAACAGCTGGTCCCCTGGTCTCCCTGGTTCCACTAGCTTCCACGTGTAACTTCTTAAAAATTAACGATGAAACACAGTGAGAGAAACTACTTACGTATCTTCTTGAAAACTAATCATACATATCTGCCTGCACATCTATATGGGTAACTTATTGAAAACAAAGGAAAAAACAATTTGTGGGAGACTGTGTGAGTAACATCTTGAAATCAAATGATACAACGTTGTGTGAGAATCTATATATGTAAAGTATTGAAAACTAAGGATACATCTCTGTGTGAGAATCTACATAGGTAACTTCTTGAAATCTAAGGATACAACACTGAGTTCTAAACTGAATGCATAACTACTTGAAAACTAATGATACAACTTTGTGTGAGAATCCACAAGTGTAACTTATTGAAAACTAACGATACAACACTGAGTGAAAATCTATATTTGTAAGTTCTTAAAAACTATCGATACACCACAGTGTGAGAATCTCCACCTGTAACTTATAAAAATTAATGACACAACACTGTTTGAGAAACTACATGCATAATATCGTGAATAGTAAGAGGTACAACACTGTGAAAGAATTGAAATGTGTAACTTCTTAAAAACAAATGATACAACACTGTGTGAATAACTGTGTGCAGAAGTTCTTGAAAACTAATGATACAGCACCGTGTTAGAAACTATTTACATAACTTCTTGAAATCTATCGATACAAATCTGAGTTCTAAACTGAATGCATGACTTCTTGAAAACTAACAACTCTGAGTGAGAAAATACATTAGTAACTTCTTGCAATTAAGAATAAAACACTCACTGAGAATCTAAACATGTAACTTAATTAAAGTTAATGATACAACACTGTGTGGCAATCTATACGTGTAACTTAGTGAAAACTAACAATACAACACTGTGTGAGAAACTACATGTGTAACTACATGAACACTAATGATACAACACTGTCAGAGAATCTACACGTGTATATTATTGAAAAGTAACAATACAAAATATGTTTTAATCTATATGAATACCTTCTTGAAAATAAAGGACACAACAGTGTCTGAGAATATACACGTGTAATTGATTGAATAATAAAGATACAACACTGTGTGAGAATCTACACTTGAAACGTATTGAAAACTATGAAACACTGTGTGAGAATCTATAAGCGTAACTTCTTGAAAACTAACGATACAACACTGTGTGATTATCTACACGTGTAACTTATTGAAAACTAACAACAAAACACTGTGTGAGAAACTACATGTGTATCTACTTGAAAACTAACGATACCACACTGTCTTAGAATATACACTCTGTTTGAATCTATATGCATAACTTCTTGAAAATATGGACACAACACTGTCGGAGAATGTACACGTGTAACATCTTGAAATCTAACGATACAACACAGTGAAAATCTATAAGCAAAACTAATTGAAAACTAACGAAACAAAATGTGTGAGAAACTACATGTGTAACTACTTGAAAACTAACGATCTAACACTGTCTGAGAATCTACACGCGAATCTTATTGAAAAGTAATGATACAACACTGTGTGAGAATCGATAAGAATAACTTCTTGAAAAATGGAATCTTGAAATTCGCAGGTAAATGGATAGCACTGAAAGAAACCATCCTGAGTGAGGTAACCCAGTCGCAAAAAGACAAACAGGGTATATACTCACTCATATATGGATTTTAGACATGGATCAGGATAGTGCCAGTCTGCACTTCCACAGATAGAGAGTCTGGGAAACGGGAAAGAACCTAAAAGATATGCATATATGCATAGTACCCAAGAGAAGAGGATGGAGACAAGATCCTCTGAATGGATGGGGAACACGGTGAGGGGTGGGGGGGAGTGGGGCCTGGGAAGAAGAGAGGGGGTGAAGGGGAAGGGGGTTGGTCAGGGGGGAACAGGAAGTTGAGGGGATGGGGGGGATAATAGGGGGAAGAGGGAATCATAGGATCCGAATACAGATCAGGCACCAGAGTGACCTCGAGTGATCTAAAGGGATAACACCAATTGGCAAGCTAAGCAATAGTGGAGAGACCACCTCGAATGCCCATTCTTGATAATGAACTTGATGTCTATAACCATCCGGGAGCCTTCATCCTGTGACTGATGGGAGCAGAGGCAAACACACAATCACTGAACTGAACCCAAGGAACCCAGTGACAGAGGGAGAGGAGTGATGAGCAAATTGACAAAGAATGGGATGTCAAAAGCAGCAGAGACAGCTGATCTGAACAGGGGAGAGCTCTTGGACCCCAGACCGACAGTGGGGAGGCCAGCATGGGACTGATCTGGACCCTCCAAATGTGAGTGTCAGCGAGAAAGCCTGGGCAACCTATGGGGCCCTGAGCTGTGGATCAGTGTCTATCCCTGGTATACAAACCGTCTTTGTGTGCCTATAGCACAAAGATGGATGCTCTCTCAGCCTGAACTCATAGGGGAGTGCCTGGACCCTACCCAGAGTAAAATTACAGACTCTAGCTATCCCCTATGTGGAAGGATTTGGCAAGACAGTGGGATTGTGGGGGGGAAGGGGAGTTCGGGAGGAGGGTAGGGAGAGGGAACAGGGATTGACATGTAAAACAAGCTATTTAAAATTAAAATAAAAAATGATAAAAAACATACTATACAACACTGTGTGATTGCTTAACTTCTTGAAAATTAACGAAATAACTCTGTGTGAGAGACGATATTAGTAACATCAAAAACTAACAATGCAACACTGTGTGAGTATCTACACATGTACATTTTTGAAAACTAACGACACAACACTGTGTGAGAAACTACATGTATAACTACTTGAAAACTAATCATAAAACACTGTGTAAGAATAAAATTGTGGAACTTGAAAACTAACGATACAACCCTGTCTTGAGAATCTACACGTGTAATGTATTGAAAACAAATGATACAACACTTTGTGACAATCTGTAAGGGTAACTTCTAGAAAACTAACAATACAACACTGTGTGGGAGTCCACACGTTTAACTTATTGAAAACTAAAGATACAACACTGTGTACAAAAATACATGGGTAACTACTTGAAAATTAACGATACAACACTGTGAGAGAATCTACATATGCAACTTTTTGAAAACTAAAGAAATAACTCTGTGTGAGAAACTACATTAGTAACTTATAGAAAACTAACGATTCAACACGGTCTGAGAATCTACACAAGTAACTACTTGAAAACTAACAATACAACACTGTGTGAGAAACTACATGTGTAACTTCTTCAAAACTAACTATACAAAGCTGCCTGTACCTTTATATGCATAACTTACTGAAAACCAAGGAAACTCCACTTTGTGGGATACTATGTAACATATTGATAACAAGCAATACAACATTGTGTGAGTACCTACAGTATGATAATCTATATGCATAACTTCTTGAAAACTAACGATACAACACTGTCTAGGAATCTACATGTGTAAATTATTGAAAATTAACGATACAACATTGTCTGAGAATCCACACGTGTAACTTATTGAAAAATAATGATACAAAACTGGGTGAGAATCTACACTTGTAAACTATTGAAAATTAACCATACAACACTGTGTGAGAATCTACACGTGTAAAGTATTAAAAACTAATATTACAACAATGTGTGACAATTTATAAGCATAACTTCTTGAAATCTAAAGATGCAACACTGAGTTCTGAACTGAATGCATAACTTCTTGAAAACTAACAATACAACACTGTGTGAGAAACTACAAGTGTAACTACTTGAAAAAACAATACAACACTTTCTGAGAATCTACATTTGTAACGTATTGAAAATTGAAGATACAAAACTATTTGAGAATCTACACGTGTAACTTATTGTAAACTAACAATACATCATTGTGTGAGAAACTTCATATGCAACTATTTGAAAACTAATGATACTACACATTGTGAGAATTTCCCCATGTAACTTATAAAAATTAAGGACAAAACACTGTTTGAGAAACTACATGTGTAACATCTTGAAAATTAATGATCCAACATTGTGAGAGAATCTACATGTGTAACTTCTTGAACAAAAACGGTACAACACTGTATGAGTATCTATGTGAGTAACTTCTTGAAAACGAACGATATAGCACTGTGTGAGAATCTATGTATGTAAATTCTTGAAATCTATCAATACAACTCTGAGTTCAAATCTGAATGCAAACTTCTTGAAAACTAATGAAATAACTCTGTGTGAGAAACTGCATTCGTAACTTCCAGAAAATTACTGATACAACACTGTCTGATAAGCTACACGTGTATCCTATTGAAAATTAAAGATTCAACACTGAGTGAGAATCTACACGTATAACATATTGAAAATTAATGAAACAACTCTGTCTGAGAATCTGCATGTGTAACTTAATGAAAACTAATGATACAACATTGTGTGAGAAACTACATGTGTGACTACCTGAAAACTACCTCTACAACACAGTGTGAGAAAGTCCATGTGTAACTCCTTGAAAACTAACGATACAAAGCTGCCTGTCCATCTATGCACATAATGTATTGAAAACAAAGAAGTCAACACTTTGTGGGAAACTACGTGAGTAACATGTTGATATAAAAAGGTACAGCATTGTGTGAGAATCTATATTCTTATCTTATTGAAAACTAACTATACAGTACTGTGTGAGAATCTTTATACGTAACTTCTTAAAAACTTTAGATACAACACTGAAAATCTATATACCTTAGTTCTTGAAAACTAACGACACAACACAGTGTGAAAATATCCACACGAAACATAAAATTAATGACACAACACTGTATGAGAAAGTACATGTGTCACATCTTGTAAACTAACGATACAACTCTGTGAGAGAATCTAATTGTGTAACTTCTTAAAAACAAATGATACAACACTGTCTGAGAAAGTAAACTTGTATCATATGGAAAAGTAACAATACAGCACTGTGTTTGAATCTATATGTGTAACTTCTTGAAAATAATGGACACAAAACTGAGACTCTACATGTGAAACCTATTGAAAATTAACGATAAAACACTCTGTGAATATCTACACGTGTAACTAATTGAAAATTAACGAAACAACACTGTGTGGGAATCTATAAGTATAACTTCTTGAATTCTAACGATACTACTCTGATTTCTAAACTGAATGCATAACTTCTTGAAAACTAAAAATACAACACTATTTGAGAATCTACACATGTATCTTATTGAAAACTAACGATACAACACTGTGATAAACTAAAAGTGTAACTACTTGAAAACTAAAAATACAACACTGTCTGAGAATCTACACGTTTTTCTTATTGAAAAGAAACGATGCAACCCTGGGTTTGAATCTATATTCGTAATTTCTTGAAAATAAAGGACACAACACTGTCTGAGAATCTACATGTGTAACGTATTGAAAATTGATGATACAACACTATTTGAGAATCTACACGTGTAATGTATTGAAACATTTGAAAACAAAAGATACAAATCTGTGTATCTACACGTGCAACTTATTGAAAACTAAAGATACAACGCTGTGTGAGAATCTTCACGTGTACCTATTGGAAACTAATGATACATCATTGTGTGAGATTCTATAGGTGCAATTTATTTTAAACTAACACTACAATGCTGTGTGATAATTTACATGTGTACCTTAATGATAACTAACGATACAAAGCTGTGTGAGATAAAACACTTGTACCTAATCGAAAAATAATGATACAATGCTGTTTGTGATTCTACATGTGTACCTTATTGGTAACTAACGCTACAAGTCTGTGTGATAATCTACACTTGTACCCTATTGAAAATTAACGATACAAAGATGTGTGAGATTGTACATGTGTACCATATTGAAAAATAACGCTAAAACACTGTGTGAGAAACTACAAGGGTAAATTCTTGAAAACTAACGATATAACGCTGCGTGATTCTACACGCGTACCTTATAGAAAAATAATGATACAACGCTGTGTGACAATCTACACGTGGAACATATTGAAAACTAACGATACAAAGCTTGAGAATCTACAGGTGTACCTTATTGAAAACTGACAATACAACGCTGTGTGATATTCTAACCGTATACCTTATTGAAAACCAATGACAAAAAGCTGTGTGCGATTCTACACGTGTATCTTATTGAAAACAAATTCTACAACTGTTTGTGATAATCTACACGTTTAAATTATTGAAAACTATTCTATGCTAAGTGAAATTCTACACGTGTATCTTATTGAAAACTAACGAAACAATGCTGTGTGAGATTCTGCACGTGTACTTAATTGAAAACTAATGATAAAACACAGTTTGAGAATCTACCAATGTAACTCTTTGGAAAATATTGATACAACAAGTTGTGAGAAAGTATATACATAATTTCTTGAAAACTAACGATACAAAACTGTGTGAGATTCTACACATGTACCTAATTGAAAACTAAAGATACAGCACTGTGTGAGAATCTGTAAGGGAAACTTCTTGAAAACTAATGATACAAACCTGTGTGAGAAAATGCATGTGTAAATTCTTGAAAACTAACTATAAAATGCTGTGTGAGATTCTACACTTGTACCTTAATGAAAATTGAGAATGTACAAGTGTACCTTATTGAAAAGCAACGATACAATGCTGTGTGAGAATCTACTCGTATAACTTATTGAAAACGAACAGTACAATGGTGTGAGATTCTACACGTGTACCTTATTGAAAACTAACTATAAAGCACTGTATGAGAATGTACACATGTAACTTCTTCAAAACTGGCCTTATAAACTTGTGTGAGTAACTACATGTGTAAATTCTTTCAAACTATCGATACAACACAGTGTGGGAAACTACATGCATAACTTCTTGAAAACTAACGAAACAACTCTGTCTGAGAATTTATAAGCGATACTTATTACAAACCACCAATATAACACTGTGTGAGGATCTACAAGTGTAACTTCTTGAAAACTAACGATGTAACACTGTGTGAGAATCTACAGTTAAACATTTTGGAAAATATCGATACAACACTGTTTGAGAAACTGCATGCGTATCTTATTGAAATCTGACAACAAAACACTGTATGGGAAAATCAAACCATACTTTTTGAAAACCATCAATACAAAACTGTGTGAGGAACTACGCATGTACTTTATTGAAAACTCACAATACAACAATATGTGAGAATCTATAAGTGTAACTACTTGAAAACAAGCGATACAACATTGTGTGAGAAACTACATGCATAAATTCTTGAAAACTAACTATAAAACGCTGTGTGAGATTCTACACGTGTACCTTATTGAAAATAAACGATCCAACACTGTGTGACAATCTACATGTGTAAATTGTTGAAAACTAACGACACAACACTGTGTGTGATTCTACACGTGTAACTAATTGAAAAATAACACTACA
>NW_024431212.1:0-3152 GCF_017639785.1 Mesocricetus auratus
CTACAGATTCAATGCAATCCCCATTAAAATCCCAGCACAATTCTTCACAGACCTTGAAAGAACAATAATCAATTTTGTATGGAAAAACAAAAGACGCAGGATAGCCAAAACAACACTGTTCAACAAGGCAACATCCGGAGGCATCACCATCCCTGACTTCAAGCTCTATTATAGAACTATAGTCCTGATAACAGCTTGGTATTGGCACAAAAATAGACAGGTAGATCAATGGAATCGAATTAAAAATCCTGATATTAACCCACACATGTATGAACATCTGATCTTTGACAAAGAAGCTAAAAATATACAATGGAAAAAGAAAGCATCTTCAGCAAATGGTGCTGGCATAACTGGAAGCTGGCATGTAGAAGAATGTGGATCGATCCATATTCATCACCATGCACAAAACTTAAGTCCAAATGGATCAAGGACCTCAACAAATATCCAGCCACACTGAACCCCTTAGAAGAGAAAGTGGTGGTAACCTTGAACGAATTGGTACAGGAGACAGCTTCCTGAACATAACACCAGTAGCACAGACAGTGAGATCAACAATTAATAAATGGGACCTCCTGAAACTGAGAAGCTTCTGTAAGGCAAAGGAAACAGTCAGCAAGACAAAAAGGCAGCCCACAGAATGGGAAAAAATATTCACTAACCCCACATCTGACAGAAGGCTGGTCTCCAAAGTTTACAAAGAACTCAAGAAGCAAGTCTCCAAAACACCAAAGGACCCAATTAAAAAGTAGGCTGCAGAACTAGAGAATTTTCAATAGAGGAGTCTAAAATGGCTGAGATTCACCTGAGAAAGTGTTCAACATCCTTAGCCATCCGGGAAATGCAAATCAAAACAACTCTGAGATACCATCTCACTCCTGTCAGAATGGCAAAAATCAAAAACACCAATGACAATTTATGCTTGAGAGGATGTAGTGAAAGGGGAACACTCCTCCATTGCTGGTGGGGGTGCCAACTTGTTCAGCCACTTTGGCAATCAGTATGGAGATTCCTCAGAAAAATGGGAATAAACCTACCACAAGACCCAGCAACTCCACTCTTAGGCATATATCCAAAAGAGTCCATTCATACAACAAGGATGTCTGTTCCACTATGTTCATAGCAGCATTATTTGTAATAGCCAGAACTTGGAAGCAACCAACATGCCCTTCAACTGAAGAGTGGTTAGAGAAAATGTGGTATATTTACAAAATGGAGTACTATTCAGCAGAAAAAACAGTGGAATCCTGAGATTTGCAAGCAAATGGATGACACTAGAAGAAACCATCCTGAGTGAGGTAACCCAGTCACAAAAAGAGAAACATGGCATGTACTCTCTCATATATGGATATTAGACATAGATATGGGGAGTGCCAGCCTACGATCCCATGGCCAGAGAGTCTGGGAAACAGAAACTTTATTCAGTGGCTGATGGAAGAATAGGCAGACTCCTACGGCTAAGCACTGAGCTGAACTCAAGAAAGCCAGTAACAGAGAGGGAGACTGATGACCAAAGGGATTAAGACTGGGCTGGTTTAACCCCCAGAAACAGCTGACCTGACAAGGGTTAGCTCTTGAATCCCAGGCTGATGCCTGGGAATCCATCATGGGACTGATCAAGACCCCCTGAATGTGGGTGTCAGTAAGAAGGCCTAGGTAATCTATTGAGCCTTGGGCAGTAGATCAGTATTTATCCCGGGTATACAAATTGACTTTGGACTCCCAGCCAAACATGAGAGATACACTCTCACCCTGAACTCTTGGGGGAGGGTCTCAGCCCTAGCCTGGATGAAATGACAGACTATGGACACCCCCATGGAGGGCCTCACCCTCTCTGGGGAAATGAGGGGATATTGGGGGTTTGGGGGGAGGGCACAGGAGGAGTGGAGGGAAAAGGAGAAGGACCTGGAACTGACTTGTGAAGCAACCTTGTTTCTAATTTAAATTTAAAAATAAATAATAAAAAATAAATAAATCAAACAAAAAAATACCTGTGACCAGACATGTCTTTAATATATTTTATCAAGTTGACAATAAATATATAACAGCACAACTGCCCTCATATCAATTCAACACACAATTGTCCTTTATTAAATCATAAACTATAACCTTTCCTTTTTTCTTCATTCCCCAAATGTAATATTGTTGATGGAATTTCTGTCCTGCCAAGTTCTTCAGCCACTTAATCTCAAGTGAACACACAAAAGCTGTAGAACTTGTTTCAAATTCTGGCTAAAATAGTCTGTTTGGCTGGATCAACTCAGGAAGTCACCTCAAAATTGGTATGAGCAGTTTGTAGTCCAAAGCTCATCTTTAGTTGGTTTTATTCGGCACCATGGTGCTGTCATAGTCTTGATGAACATAGTTGACTGTAGAAAACTGATAGATACTCAAACCAGAAATCATGTACCTGAGGGTTGCCAAAACCTTTTTTAGAATTGGTCACTGCTCTTCATGACCATTAATATCATGATAAAATTATGAGATTAGCAACAATACTATACTCCTAAATATTTGTCTTTCTTCTGCCCCATATCAGATGGCTATTATGACATGAGATAGAAATATTGGATTTTACCTTAACAAGTATGCATAGGTTTAGAGAAGAGAACCACACTCGAACTCCAAAGTCAGCTTTAATCTTTATTTGGACTGGGACTACAGAAAACACCATTTGTATTTTATTTCTGTATAAAAAAAAGAAACAAACATTTGGGAAGATTTATGAAATTTTACTCTGTTGTAAATATGATACACCAAGAGGCCAATTTACTCTTGTTTTGCAGACAATTTTTCTAGATGATTTGTCCTTGTTCCTCAGATGTTTCATTTGTTCAATGGTCTCTGCATACCATAAGTGGGTTCTTTTAATTCTCATGGAAATACAAAAATAAAACCCTTCCCCAGCCCTAAATTTTTGGATGGTTCTCCTAGACAGGTTATATCTGATCAAATGAAAAACATTTGTTAGTTTTGAAGGTGAGGTAGACCAAATGGGGGGAGACAGACATGACAGAGAGAGGGTGAGTGAGTAAGAAAAGAGAGTGGTCAGAGATAAGAGTAACATAAGAGAGCATAAGTGGGCAGGGGTCTGTCTTTTAAAAGGGTCCTTTACACCTGAGTGCAGACTAGTTCTCATGGAACCCTGGGCTGGC
>NW_024431213.1:0-5928 GCF_017639785.1 Mesocricetus auratus
TGATCAGCTCCCTCCTGCCAGTCTGACTCCCCTTCCATAATGGACTATAGCCTACAACTGTGAGGCAGACAAACCCTTTCTCTCTTAAGTTGCTTTTGTCAAGGTATTTTATCACAGTGACAGGAAAGGAAACTAAGGTGCCAGAGGTACGACACTGAGGAGAATAACTGGGACTTTGTGTCTTTCAACTCTTTCTTTTCTTTCCAGATACCACAGGGTATTCTTCCACTACATACTTCTGCTACCTCATCACAGTTCTAAACAAACAAAACAACAACAAAAACAAAATGGGGTGGAAAGAAAAGTGTCAAAGACCATGAGCCAAAACAAACTTTTCCTCCTTCAAGTTGATTGTCTCCAGTACTTTGTCACACTAACTGAAAAGTGACTATAGGCTGTTGAACATTCCTTAAGCTGGTGTGTAAAACATGCTTAAGATGGAGTTAAGCATGAATCATTTAGTATTTTCTGTTATTAACAAGGTCTTATCTGTAAATTAGATATTGCCTTCGTTAAGGCAGTCAGTACCCATCTGGTTTTCATCAGAGCCAAGGAAGCACAGTTTAGTTCCCAGTAAGTGATACTACTGAGCCTCTCTCATCCAACATCAAAGGCAGCTTCAGTAAAGGTCAAAAACAAAAGCAATGAACAGCAAAAGCAGAGAGTTTCACAACAAAGTTGACAGAAATGACATAATCCAGGAGCTGATGTTTTCAAGATACACATGTTTCAAAGTGCCCAAGTATGGCTTAGGAGGGGACAGCATGCAGGAAGACTGCAGGCAGAGACTACTTATGGAAACTAAGTAAAAAAATGTATTCAAGAGAAAGGAAAACAGTGACACATTTGAGGAGTGTGTTGCATACCCAATAACTAAGAAGACAGATGTGGTCATGTTTGGACTTGGCACGTATAAGTAGTGCAGAGGCCAGATATGATGACAATTCTTCTGTCATCTGCTGTAAAACCATCTTTGTACAAAGTAGTTAATGTGTTTCTACTTGGTTTTGCAGCTGAGTTCATCTTTCAAAATTAAAAAATTGAACTTAAATGAAGTAACCAAGAATTAGGCAGTAATATACAAATGAGGAACACTAGGGCAGATAGTGACCCTTGGCAAATATTCACCGCACCATTAAAAATGCAAAACTACAGAAAAGGGAGACATGGCACTAAAGAGCTCTTCAGTGCAGCTCAGGAATGGATTTGCAATTGTGAAAATGAAATCTTGACTTTCTTGTCCAAATAATCCCAAGAGAAAGAGGAAAGCTATCTGCAAGGAGCTTCAGTGAGCTCGGAAATTGCTTTTTATGTGATCTGTCTTTAAGAGAGAAAGTAAACCTCGAAAGGGGGCAGGTCACAGGAAAGAGAGTGACCAAGCTGCATAACTAAGTGACAGTGCTCCCTCAAGTAAATACACACCTGTGCCTGCTTACTACTCAAACACAGCATACAGTGATTCATATATGCATATCTAATATTGGCTATTATATATTCATATACATAAGCATGCACACACACACACATATCCAAAAGAGATGAACTGATATCTCACTCTTTGAGCTAGAGGCAGAATCTTTATAAATCTCATATCTGAAAGACTCTTTCCTAAGAGTTTCTCCTTAAGGACCACGGGTAGAATTATTAGCAAAGCACATGTCTCTCACACACAAAACATGGGTCTTTTTCTCTTGTATTGAGCAAAATTCTCCACCCTCCTCTTGCCATTCTAGAGAATGAGATAGTTAAATACTATAAGGATTTGGCTATATCAGGCATCACAAACCAGGAACTATTAATATCCAGAAGGTCATACAGATGAGTGGGAATGTGAGCAGGAAAAAGGATCAGACAATGGAAACTGAGATCTGGAAAATGCATCCATCAAAAAGAAATGACATTTACATTAAAATGAGATAAATCTCATTTTTTTGCCACCTGAAATATCTTTAAGTTTTCTATGTATCTCCACTTTGCAACCCCCATTTTGGGGATTATTAATTAGGCCCAACCCCTTAGCCAGTCAGTGAAAATGTAAATAGAGTTATTATTAAATTTTAGAAGCCATTAAGTAGCTTACCTGACAATATAACCTGATTCAAATGCTGAGGGCTCCAAATTTGTTTCCCACTCGAGTGGTTCTACAAAAACAAATTTTGCCTCTTGGGGATATTTATGAATAAAAGACTCCATAAACTTAGTAATTTCATTCAATATTGACTCGTTCAGAGGGGTGATCTCCAGGGTTCCTGTCTCGTACCCCTCGGCAGTCCACTGTGCGGATCTGGTCAACGCCACACCCATGGGTCTGTTAATACTCTGAGTCAAGCTCAGAACACGCACTACAGCAAAATAGAAGGAGTTAGAGGCTTCCACATTCTCACATGAACATTTTTTCGTCTTCAAGATTTTACACTAGTACTATTCAACTTACAGTCTATATTGTTAAACTAACCATTATTCAATGCAATAAAACAGCTAAGCATCACTACATAAAACTGACTTGTATTGAAGGAGTTTCCAGTATCAGCCTACCCTAAAATTAATAATGTCTTGTAATTTCCAAGAGTCTAAGAAAAAGAACAGCTGGACAGAAAGCTCAAAAAGAGAACTTCAAGAATGGAAAAAGAGAATCAGGGGAGGTTGGCAGTAAGAGTAAGAGTGTTGCTTCCCAGCTCTGATGGAGGCTGGGGGTTTGAGTGAGACGCGCATATTTGATCTGAGCCACACATCATTTAGAATTAAGCAATTAAACTAAATGTGCTGTTCTGACTTTCTTACAGTAATAGTGTCTGCACGGGTGCAGTGAAGGCAGACAAGCCCTCTTCCAAGAGTCTTAAGTTTCTCACATGCCTCTGGGGTTAATGCAAAATAGGATCAAAGTGGGATTGTGAATTGTTGTGAATTAAATACTTAATGTTTGACCAAAGTAAGTGCAATTCAGGGCATCTGAGGGAGTCCCATATCCCCTGCTTGTAGATCATGTGCAAAATAGAATCTACTTTCTTAAGACTATGTGACAGATGTAGGGACACAGCAGAGACTTTTTAGTCTATTTATCTAAACTGTTATCAAAATAGTGTAGCAAGAAAATTAAAAAAAATCAAAATAAAATATTTTACTTTGGCTTAACAGAAATTAGTATGTAAAAGGAGATTTAAAAAAAATGACTACCTGAAACATTAAATAAGAACAAAGTAACAACTTATTAACAATGGTAGTATTGTTTAAAGATCATCTATATTTTGTAAAACCTGTTAAAACCTTCCCTCCAGAATATCAGATGGCCATAAAATTAAATACAAATAAACAGAGCTTTTCTTATCTGTCATTTTAACAAAGGCTTTGAAACACAAGGTTTGACACAATAGTGGAGATTTTACTTTCTACATCATATTAAAATTTGAAATCCAATTACAGGAGTCCTGCAGCTCTCTCCATGGGACCATTTCCTGCTGGGATGCAGGGCAGTAATACTATAGACATGTCTATTCATAGTCACCAAATGACAGGAAGAGACATTGTTGGCATTTAGTGGTGAGTGCCAAGGATACAAATATTCTTCTTATGCCTAAGAATGCCCAGAAGGAGAATTCTGCTGAAAATCTTTGGTATTTAGAAAACTTCAGATAAGCAATACCACAGCCTAAAATCTCCCTCAACTTTAGGAAAGTCACAAAAAAACTTTTCACAGTTTTAATGTACACTGGATATCTCAGGATTGGGGATGTCATATAACTGAAACTGACGTTTGCATACTTTGCTCTACATGGAGTTTTAGTCAAGAGCTCAGATGCCTTGTGAAATCACACTACCATGACAATGTCAGCCACAAAATTTAAGTTCCATTCTGACACACTGGTGTCATCCTGAGTTTGGAGGTATACCACATTCAGGTAATTCCATCTCACGATGGATAACTCCTTAAGATAGTCTAGTATAATGATGCCTAAACATTTACAATTCTTTTCCTTCACAGAGCATTACCTATGTTTAAACTTATATTACCTATGTAAGGTTATTTATTATCTGTACTCTTGGTTTTAGAACACTAAGGTGTCATTACTAGGTATTTGTTACAATATCTAGGTGTTGTAGAAAATCACTTTCCTGTGAGTCTCTGTCCCTTCAGGCTTTCGGCTTTCTGACTCTCTCTCTCTCTCTCTCTCTCTCTCTCTCTCTCTCTCTCTCTCTCTCTCTCTCTCTCTCTCTCTCTCTCTCTCTCTCCTTTACACACAACGGGGGGGTGGTTAGTTAAGGCAAAATGCAATGTACGGATTTTTCTGTGATTTCTTTTTCTCTTGCTAGTTAAAGGAAAATGCTTTGATGTCAAATGCATGAGCATGTGTGCCTGACACTTTCATTCCCTAGTGTTCTGAGACTAAGTACAAACAATAGAATGTGCAAATGCTTTGTCTATCCAGAAGAGTTTCAGTGTACAGTCTGCCTCTATTTAATTGTAAGTATAACCCTTGCTTCAGAACGTGTCTGCACCGTTTCTTCCCTTCAATCTTTCTAAAGAAAAATGATAGATTACACATGACTGTGGCGGTCAGGCCACACTCTGGGGACTTCTTAGAGGACACTTTAAAAGGAACTAAGACGTGCAGAGAGTTCTTTTGCTCATGATAAATTTTATAGAAATGTAAATTCAACTCACATTTAAATCTATGTAGATTCCTTTTCTCATTCAACGACAAGGAGCCCAGCAATGGACAACCTCTGTAGAGCATTAGCTGGAGCCCTAAGAATGCCTTAGACTCTGGGACAATCCCAAAAGCAAGAGCAGTACTCTTAGGGGAAAAAAGAAAACAGGTGATGTTCAAACAAGCAACTACTATAGTGTCCCCCAGCCCCATTATCGGCAATCCATTAGTTTATTTTTTTAACCTTAACGGCTATAGCAAATACATGACACATATCTCTGAATTAATGTTTCTAAGTTCAGAGTTAGAAAGGAACAAAATATACGTGTGTTCGCAAAATTGTAATGACTAATTACTAGTTTTCTTAACTCTAATAGGATTTTGCTTTTATGCTACCCACGAGCTCCCTTTATTATTAACAAAACGGAACAATTTTGAAAATAATCTCTGTAACAAATCCAGTTCTCTGAGAGACTACGTAAATCTCCAAGTGTGTCATCTATGGAGAGTCAGGCATGAGTGGCCACTCTGTGCATGAAGAAACTACTCAGCAAAAGTAGCAAAAGGAGTTTCAGAACTGATGAACAAGGTGCGATTTAACTCGACCCTGTGGCATGAAGATATGAGGACCCAGGCACAGAGGGGGCACATTTCAAACCCTAACCCGAGGCTGGAGCTCTGAGTGCCCTGATGTGGTGGTGGAGGTGCTGAAAGAGGTGGGCGGTGGGCGGTGGGCAGAGAAGGTCAAGGTGAGAGCAGAAGGCCAAGCAGAGGGCAGAGGGGGACCACATTGGGAGACTGGGAATGGACAGGAAAGGAGGAGGGGAAGGCCAGCTCGTGGGCAGCAGGAAAGCGAGTGAAGGGAGAGGAACCAAGAGGATGAAAGAGGTAGGAAGAAGACCTCAGAGGGACTAGGGAGGCTGAGGAAAGGGTGAGAGAAAGATCTGAGCGGGTTGAAGAGGCACCACAGTTGGACCAAGAGGGACGCAGAACAACGGGGAAGAGATGAAAGAGACAGAGAGGCCCGAAGGAAATCCAGGCTGCGAGCCCCATCGCGGTGCAAGCCATCGCGGCCACTCACCTGCAGTGTCGCCGGGCACCGGTACACCAGCGCGTGCGGTTGCTAGGACGCGCATAAACACCCGCCCTGCCGCGCTCACCACCGCAGCCTGGGAGGAAACAGGCAAGCGCTGCCCCGGGCTCCTGCTGCGCCTCTGCTCCTAAACCTCCCCTGCCCTGCTCGAATTCTTCCTGCAGCTTGCAGAACACCAGGGCTCATTCC
>NW_024431214.1:0-44604 GCF_017639785.1 Mesocricetus auratus
CTGATGTGTTCTTGGTTTCAATTTGCCTGTGTTTTATTGAGTATTTTTCATCAATGTTTCTGAGGGTTATTGGTCTATGGTTCTCTTTCTTAGTTGTGTCTTTGTGTGGTTTGGGTACCATGGTAATTATAGCCTCATAAAAAAGAGTTTGGTAATGAACCTTTTGCTTCGATTATGTGGGGTATTTTGAGGAGTATTGGTATTATCTCTTCTTTGAATTTTGGTAGAATTCTGCACTGAAAATTTCTGATCCTGGGTTTTTTGGGGGGAGATTTTTGATAACTGCTTCTATTTCACTAGGGGTTATAGGTCTATTTAAATTTCAGTCTGCTCTTGAGTTTGTTAGGTGACACCTATTCAAAAATTCCTTATTTCTTTTAAGTTTTCCAATTTTGTGGAGTACAAGTTTTCTATGTATGACTGATGATTTTCTGAATTTCCCCTGTTTCCATTGTTATGTCCTCTTTTCATTTCTGATTTTGTTAATTTTCATGTTTTCTCTCTGCCTTTTGGTTAATTTGGATAACGGTTTGTGTATCTTATTGATTTTCTCAAAGAACCAAGTCTTTGTATTATTGATTCTTTGTTTTCTTTGTTTGTACTTTATCGATTTCAGCCCCCAATTTGATTATTTCGTGGTGTCTATACCTCTTGAGTGAGTTTGCTTCTTCTTGTTCCAGAACTTTCAGGTGTGCTGTTAGTCTCTACTGTGTCTATTCTACAGTTTCTTCATGTGGGCACCTAGTGCTATGAACTTTCCTCTTAGCACTGCTTTCAAAGCATCCCATAAGTTTGGGTGTGTTATGCTGTCTTTTCATTAAATTCTAGGAAGTCTTTTATTTCTTAATTTGTTTCTTCCTTGTTGCAGGTGTGATACAATTGGGCATTGTTCAATTTCCATGATTTTGTAGGGTTTCTTCAATTTCTGTTGTTTCTGAATTCTAACTTAAAATTAAGATGATCCTATAATATACAGGGGGTTATTCCAATATTTTTGTATCTGTTGATGTTTTTGCCTAGAATATGGTTGATATTAGAGAAGGTTCCATCTGGTGCTGAAAAGAAGGCATATTCTTTTGTGTTTGGATGAAATGTTTTATAGATGTCTGCTAAAACCAATTGGGTCATAACATCTGTTTGTTACTTTATTTCTTTTTAAAATTGTCTCTGGTAGTCCTGTCCAGTGGTGAGAGTGGTGTGTTGATGTCACACACTATAAGTGTGTGGGGTTTTGTGTGTGATCTGTGATTTAGTAATGCTTCTTTTACAAATGTGGCTGCATTATACTTGGGGTGTAGATGTTCATAACTGAGACTTCATCTTGATGGACTTTTCCTGTGATGGATATGAAATGACCTTCTTCATCTCTTTTGATTAATTTATTCTGAAGTCTAATTTGTTAGATATTAGAATAGCTAAACCAGTTTCTTTCTTAGGTCCATATGATTGGAAAATCTTTTCCTAACCCTTTACTCTGAGGTAATGCCTGTGTTTGATGTTGAGGTGTGTTTCTTGTATGTAGCAGAAGGATGTATTCTGTCTTCATATCCATTCTGTTAGCTTGTGTCTTTTTATAGGCGAGTTAAGACCATTGTGATTGAGAGATATTAGTGACCTTGATTGCTGATTCCTGTTAGTTTTGAATTTGTTTTTTTTTGTTGGTATTGTGTGTGGATTTCCCCCTTTTTTCTTTTGACTTTTGGCAAAGTGGGATTATCTATTCCCTATGTTTTTGTGAATTTAGTTAAGTTCCTTGAGTTGGAGTTTTCCTTCCAGAACTTTTTGAAGGGCTGGATTTGTGGATATGTATTTTATAATCTATTTTTTCTATGGAATATCTTGTTTTCTCTATCAATTGTCATTGAAAGTTTTTCTGGGTAGAGTAGTCTGGGCTGGCATCTGTGGTCTCATAATGTTCATAGAACATCTATCCAGGACCTTTTGGTTTTCAGAGTTTTCATTTGACAATTCAAGTGTAATTCTGATAGGTCTGCCTTTATATGTTTCTTTGCCTCTTTCCTTTGGTGCTCTTAATATTATTTCTTTATTTTCTATGCTTGGTGTTTTGATTATTATGAGTCAAGGGGGCTTTTTTGGTCCAGTCTATTTGGTGTTCTGTGAGCTTCTTGTCTTTTCATAGGCATGTCTTTCTTTAGGTTGGGAATGTTTTCTTCTATCATTTTGTTGAATATGTTTTCTGCATCTTTTAGTTGGGCTTCTTTGCCTCCTTCTATACCCATTCTATACCTTATTATTGTTACTATTCTTAGGTTTGGTCTTTTCCCACTCTCCCTCATATCCTGGATATTTTTTGTTAAATATGTGTTGGACCTAAGCTTTTCTTTGGTTGATGAATCTATTTCCCTTAGTGTATCTTTAACACCTGAGAATCTGTCTTCCATTTCTTGTATTCTATTGGTTATGCTTGCATATGTAGTTCCTGATCATTTACCCATATTTTCTATTTCCAGTATTCTCTGAGTTTGTGTTTTGTTTATTTCTTCTACTTTAGTTTTCAAATCTTAAACTGTTTGAATTATTTCTTTCACCTGTTTGGTTGTTTTTTTCTTGTCTTTCTTTGCTTTCTTTAAAAGATTTGTTGATTTCTTACAATTTTTTTGGTTTGTCTTTCCCTCCATTTCTTTGATTTTTTGTTGGCTTTTCTTCCATTCCTTAATGGATTTTCTCATTTCCTCTTTAAGGGCAATTCAGGTCAATTGTCTCTGTGGGTTTCTCCATCATGATCTTGACCCCTCTTTCTTATATCATCCTTACCTCTCCTCGACTGGACTCCAGAGGTGCGTCTTGTTGCTTGGATGTGAATCTTTGCATCTGCTTCCATCAGTTACTTGATGACCGTTAGGGTAGTCACCATCTGATTACTGAATAAAGTCAATTTAGGTACCCTCTTTTTTTTGGTTTTTATGAGACAGAGTTTTTCTGTATTGTTTTGGAGGCTGTCAGTCCAGCCCGGCCTGGAACTCACAGAGATCTGCCTGCCTCTGCCTCCCGAGTGCTGGGATTAAAGGTGTGTGCCACCACCGCCTGGCTGGTACCCTCTTTAGTATTGCTAGGGATCTTAACTGAGGTCATCTTTGCAAATTCCTGGGACATTTCCTAGCATCAGATTTCTCCCTCACCCCTTAATCTCTCCTCTATTGAGATATTTCTTTTCTTGCTCTCTCACCCCATCACTCTCCCAATTCAAGCATCCTATTCCTCATGTTCTCATTCCCCTTCCCCTCCCCTTTACTCTTCCACCCCCAGTTTACCTAGGAAAGACATCTATTTCTCTCTTCCAGGGTGATCCATGTACTTCTCTTAGGATCCTTCTTGTTCCATAGCTTCTATGGAGCTGTGGAGTGTGGTCTGGTTATCCTTCGTTTTACATTTACTATCCACCCAGCCAGTGAGCACGCAAGTTGGCAGGCCTTGCCACCAACACCCCACATTGGAACCTCTAATCTGCAAGTTCTACTGCACCCCTGAACCCCAATCATCTACCCTTCAGCATCAGTGGCTCCTGCAGACACAGACACACCTGAGCCAATTCAATGAAGTACAGTGCCTGATCTCTCACCTAGTAATGTTTCCTTTACAAATGTGGGTGCTCATGTATTTCAGGTGTAGATGTTCAGAACTGAGACTTAATCTTGATGATTTTCCCTCTGATTTATATGAAATGGCTCCATCTCTTTTGATTTATTATTCTGAAGTCTATTTTGTTAGAGATTAGGACAGCTACACTGGTTTATTTCCAATGTACATTTGACTGGAAACTCTTTTCCCAGCTCTTTACTCTGAGGCAATGCTTGTTTTTGAAGTTGGCATGTATTTCTTATATATATCAGAAGGATAGTTCCTGTTTTTGTATCCATTCTGTTAGCCTGTATCTTTGAATTAGTCAATCAATTCCATTGTTATTAAGAGATATTAATGACTAGTGATTGTTAATTCCTGTTAATTTTTTTTGGTTTTGGTGGTGGTGGTCATAGTGTTGTTTCCTTTCTTTGGGTTTTGCTCTTGAGAGACGTTTTATTGCCTGTGTTTTTGTGGATGTAGTTTAGGTCCTTAGGTTGGAGTTTTACTTCTAGTATCTTCTGTAGTGTCAGATTTTTTCATAGGTATTTGATGGGTGATATTCTTCTTCATGCTGTGAAGATATGTTTATCTTATTAGTTGATGAATAAATGCTGACTGACCAGAGCCAGAAAAGGACAGTGCTGGGAAGAGGAAGGCAGAGAGGAGCTTCCAGGGAGATGCCATATAGTCACTGAACGAGTAACATGGTGGAATATTACAGGTACCCCTCAGCATTGTAACAATATGGTTTAATAGTAATGGGCCATCCAGGCAGATGTCTTTGCTCTTGACTGCATAATATTCCCCCTCTTGTCTCCAACCTCCTTCCTGATCTCAACTAGGCTTTCTATCTCAACATGGGATCCTTTTGTGTTTTCTGGCAAAGAACCAGGTGTCTTAGTAGCCATATGAATGATGATCTCAGGGAAACTGAGCTGAGTATATTTGTGTAGCAGCTGTGTTCATTTCTTTTCAAGGATCAACTAAGGTCCTTCAAGATTCCCCTGGATTCTGTGCTAGTGAAAATCCTAAGTGGGCATATTTCAGCTTGGGATCCTGTCATTTTTGAGGTGTCTTTGAAGTCACATTTGGTGATCCAGGGCGTCTGTGCAGGTTGTTTGAAATGTCTTGGTATGTTCCAGGAGTGACTTGCAGCACAGAGGGGCAGTACAGAGCTGTGGCCATGTGAGTTCTGAGACTGCTGCCTGAGTCCCATGCATTGGGAAGACAGATTGTACTGGTCTAATTTTCCAGGCACAGGATGTGCCCTGGGAATTTCAGAAAATCTCCCCAATTAGAGTCATTTTCCTCTCCTGTATTCTAGGAAACCCATCAGATGAATTTTGTTCAATCAGTGTCTGGATGGCTTCTCCAAAATAGCCTGATTTCATTCAAGCCTATAAGTTCTCACATCAATACTTCTGTCTATTCATAGAGATTTCTGAAGAAATCCAATGGGGCTCATTTCTGCCCTCAGGGTTGAAACACTACATAGGCATCTATTTCCTAGTAACCAAAAATCTTCCTCAGGCCTAATACAGGGATAACTTTAAACATAATGATAATTCTCAAGGGTTTCTGGGTTTGAGTTCAGAGTGGGTTCCTTCTTCCTGTCTTATTTAGCCTAGTTTCAAATAGGGACAATTGCTGAAATCTTTGGGTGTATGATTTGTATGCTCTGGTCCCTTTTTCTCCTAAACGATCACGTGACCACTCCTGAATCCTAGGTCCATGTTCAGTCTCCACTCAAACATCCCTATGTCTTCCTTCTCTTTCCTCTCTGTCTGCCATTGTTGTGGTCATTCTCTGGACAGACTTCTAGAAGGACTCCCTTAAAGCTTGGAACTCTTATCCAAAGCTGAGTCATGTGGTATTATTCTGATAGCAAGTCTGGGCCCTGGTATGTGGTGCCCAGATTTCTACTGAGCACCCTTTTGCATAAAACATGTTCCATTCTAATCAGACATGTCTGAGGTTCTGAAGTCATAGGCCAGTGCCTATATGATAGAAGGAAAAGAAAGAAATAGCTGAAGAGAATGCCAATGTGTAGATTTGGGTAGTGCTGATGGGAGAGAGAAACTCACACCTTTTCCCTGTCTTCCCTTTAACTATTGTAAAGCTTGTTGAGAAAACCCAAACATGTCAAAAATAGTCAAGTGAGTATTTCTTGAGAGACTAGTTTCAGTCACATGCTGGGCAAAGCAGCTGTCATGGTTCAGTGTCCTTCTCTGTCTAAAGGTCACCCATGAAAAGTTGATCTTGACCTCTACTTTCTGCCACCTCCAAGCTCTTAAAGCCTCTTATTTTCCATTAGCTCAAAATCTTTGACTACACTTCACAACTCTCTTCTTTTTTCCAGTAATTCTGCTCCAAGGATCCCTCATAATGGGTGTTAGTGCTACTTCCCTCCTGTATTCCACACCATTCTTCCCATTCATTGACCAGTGTGTCCCCTGCCATCAATGCAGGTTCTGCAATCAAGTCACAATAGTATTCTCGGAGTGCCACAGAACAGAGCATGCAGATCTAGAGAAAGATGCCTTCTGTCCCTACTTTCACATCATGAACAACACTGCAAGACCCTCATGCTGCCCAGACCCTTTAAGACATTGGTTCCCAAGCATACTAATTAGTATATGTTGTAGTGTCCTCCAAATAAAATTATTTCATAGCTGCTTCATAACATTTGGTACTGACATGAATCATAATTTAAATATCCGATAGAGACCCCATGAAAGAGTTGCTCAATCCCCAAATGTCTCAGCACACAGGTTGAGAATAGCTGCTCTATGAGTTGCTAGGTTTGTCTCTCCTTCCACTTCTGAATCAAATATCACTTTTGGACTTGGACTATACAAGGACAAATGGGGCTCTCTCTATATGTCTATTTTTGGGGAATAGGTTGGGCTACTCAAGCATATGTGGTAGACAGTAACCTATCTGGAGGTTTCTAGAGCACAATGATCACATGGATGTGGACAGTCACTTGGGCTGCTCTCCCTTGCCCACTTCATGCTGCTCCTCTGCTCAGAAGCCTTTGTGAGTGATCCACCTGGGGCTTCCAGCCCTACTGCAGACCCATCTTCTCAGGTAACAGTTGTCCTAAACCATCTGAAAACATGATTGACTCCCAACCTGGCTGGCCTCTTTTACAGGAGAATTGACTTGGGACCACCCTAGTCCTGGCCTACTTCTCCTCAGGTCATAGAGGATCCAAGAGAATCCTTTGTGGAATGCTTGTCAGACTCATTTTCTCAAACATCATTTCCTATCCTCTTTGGATTGGGGTCTTGAAGCCCCATACATCATCAACCTATGTATGTGTCCTATGGGGTATTCTCTGCTATCAAATCCACACTATTTGAGGTTGTATGAAACATTTGTTGGACAGAACAGACATCTTCAATCCTCCTTGTGATGGTAGAGACTGGATGCTTTCCTCATGCCTCCTATCTTTCTCTTCAGGATTTCCCTGTAACACATATTGACAGAAACACTCTTTACAACACTCTGTCTCTTTCTGGTTTTGCAAATAGATTCCTGTGAGTGATATGAGAATTTTAGTGCATGGAACAAGCTCTGCAGAGTTGACTTAGCAATCAGATAATCATCTGCTACCTTCTAGAGCTGGGGGAAGGACTCTTGGGGAAGGACCTAGGCCCTGCCCTGAACAAAAGGACAGACTCTGTATATTCCCATGAAGGGCCTCACCCTCCCTTGGGAATGGAGTGGGGATTGGATGGGGGAATGTGGATGGGTGGGGGAACAGGGGAGGAGGGGAGGGAGAGGGAGCTGGGATTGACAAGTGAAGCAAGCTTGTTGCTATTTTTTGGCAGGAAACTTTATTTTATTTTTTTGCTTTCAATAAGGCTGGTCCCTATCTCTGTGAACATGTATGATTTTCTAATGGTTCTCAGCTTTGTGTTAATCAGGTGAGGGCAGATGGTCAGAACTGAGCATGATCCTAGAGAAGTATAGAGTCATTTTTGCATTCATGGGTCCCCATAGATTGGCATTCCAGGACACACAGGATCATAGAGCACAGTAGCAGACAAACTGGGTATGCCCAGTTTGGGCAGGGCTCCTTCCTCTGTAGTAACTACTGAGGGATAAAGGTTGAGGGTGTCACAGGGAGGTAGACATAAGTTAACTATGTTGGTCTCTACTAGGAGATGTGGCTAGTGTTTTGGCTCTGGCAATGTGTGGTGGTTTCCCCATTTAGGGCACAGTGTGGGGTGGTTTTTCATTCTTAACATATGGAAGGTAGAATGCCTGGTGAAGTCTTTAGTGTTTCTGTTTCTAACTTGGCTCTGTTTTGAAGCCCTCCAGGGTCAGGGAAGTCCTGGGTCCACACCTAAGTATGCAGGAATGAGGAGAGCAAACAAAAGTGTTTCCAAACCCTGATAGAAGGAAGGGAAGACCTTTTCATCTTTCCAATAAGTTGCCAGAGATAGTGTCCTGCTTTTCCATGCCATTCAATGGGACTTACTGCGTGAAGTTTACTTGGGAGACATGAGCATACTCTACTTGTCCCATAGAGGCCGTCAGTGTCTGCCTTAAGTAGAGTTAGACTGAAATCTATCTTTACTAACAAATGTCTTTGCTTAGTTGCATGACATGGGCACAGATTTCTGAAAGGAGACGAGTGACTCAAAATTTGACTCACCTCTGACAAGTCTCACCCAAGCATGGTGGATAATTCTCCTTAGATGCATGACTGGAGTATCCTCTTCAGTAGACACTCTATGTTCTATAGCATGTACTGGAGCATGAAGACAAGAGGAAGCTGGTGCAGAATTACAAGTTGTAGTCGGGGAGGCATGGAAGGACCTGCCTGCCATCTTAGTTACAGGCTTATGGACATCTGCACCTTCTCCTGGGTTGGTGGATGGGTAGATAGAATGCTGAGCTCAGAAGACTACAAATTAAAACAAAACAACCCAAATAAATATATATGAATATAGCACAACTACACTCACTACTCTGTGTTCTAACATTTAAATTTTGGAAAATAAGTGTAAAATAAAACTGGTAATGTCACATCCTAATTGTATCAATATGCTTCCCTTCTTCTCATTTTACTCAGTAAATGTAAATTGCCTACCTTGGTCTACAACTCATCACTGCTTTCTTCTACTCCTTCTCTAACATCTTTGGCCATCTTCCTCTCCCTCACCCACCATCCTATCTGTTCTGCCTCAGCCAGTCTCCCTCTGCCCCTTCCACATCCCTTGATTTGTTCCTCCCACAAAGAGTCCTCTTCTTTCCCAGTCATGGTTCATTCCATTCAATACCTTCAGTTGTGCTTTGAAATGTCCCTTGAGTGCAGCTTACTTTGGCAATTCTATTGAATCTACCAACCCCTGCCCCTTGCTGTGACTCTCTATCTGCAGCTTCCTCATGGCACATGCCACACAGGTAATAATATATAATCAAGTAATTAGGAGAAGGAGCACACAGTAGACTGAGCAGGGAAAGTTAATACAAAGAACACTTAACAACACAAGTGTAAGGAGAGAGACAGACACTACAGATGCTGACAGGAGATCAGGGGACAAAACTATTTTGTGGTGGGATACCTTACACTTGGTTTATTCCACCATGGTGGAGGTGTTACAGCCTAGGGTCCTGGCCACTTCACTTGTCAGTTTTGCTTTTGTTTTTAGGCTCATTGGATACTTACACAGATACAATCACATCACCCCCTGTGAGGTCTTTTATTTTTATTTGCAATTTTGTGTTGTTTTTATTGGAAGTAGATGTTATCCTAAGCATTCCATTTTCACAGATCAGAATGAAAAACGTAGTGCATAATTCAGAATTTGTTTTACTGGACTATGGAAAAATCTTCTACAGTATCTAGAAACATATTGTCATGTATTTTGTGTTTTATGAGGAATATTGAGGCAGAGGCATCAGGAGGTGACTTTCCAATTTGTACTCAGCAGAGGTGGACATAACCCCTTCCTTTACGTGTGTTAGGATAGGGTCTGAAATTTGACTCATTGTGGAGAATGTTGCTGCAGAGTCCAATATTGACTCTGGGACTTTCTTCCATGGCAGCAGGACTCAGTGGACACAGCTGAACCAGTTTATTGCCAAGGATACAATAGCAGTTGGGTATTTATAGTACATGTTGAATGTCCCTCTTCTCACTTTCCTTTTGTCAACACATTTCTTTCATAATTAATGCAATGTGTTCGCAGAACACATACACATGTATCACTGTGATTTAGGACCCCATAGATAGGAATAAATGGGCAGTTTCATTGATTTCAATCCTGAGTTTATTTATATCTTCTCATCTACTGCTTTTGGGTGCCATCGTGTGACATCTTTTAATTCCTACTAATATATGTCTTTGATTCCCTTTTACACCCTTACTGGTTGGAAATTGCTACACTGTTCCTTGCTCATCATGAGAACTGGTTATATGTTTGGTTTCTGCTGCTTTGATAAAACACTCACCCAGTCAACGTTAGGGAAGAAAAGGGTTTATTTAATCTTACATCTTTCAGGTCCCAATTCATGGCAGAATAAATCCAAAGCAGGCATCAAGGCAGGCAGCAGGAGGTGGAAACTGAATCAGAAGCTATGGAAGGGGGACTGCTGCTCACTGGCTTGTTCCCCGAGACCTGCCCAGCCTGCTTTCTAATATTGCCTAGGACCAACTTTCCAGAGGTGGTACTGCGCACAATGAGTTGTGACTTCCCACATCAACTGTTAGTCAAGAACATGACTTAGATGGAAGTAATCCTTCAAATGTGACTCCTTTTTCCCAAAGAGGTCTGGGTTTGTGTGAAGCTGACATAAATTATCCCTGGCATACAAATGGATTTTGGGTGCCCCTCCCACAATGAGGGATGTTCTCTCAGCCTGGATTCTTGGGGAAGGACCTTGGCCCTGCCCTGAACAAAAGGACAGACTCTGTATATCCCCATGAAGGGTCTCACCCTCCCATGGGAATGGAGTGGGGATTGGGTGGGGAAAGGGGGTAGGTGGGGGTACAGGAGAGGAGGGGAGGGACAGGGAGCTGGGATTGACAGATGAAGTAAGCTTGTTGCTATTTTTTTGGCAGGAAATTTTATTTTATTTTATTTGCTTGTTGCTAATTTAAATAAAATAAAACTGTAATGTCCCTGGTCTGGGAGACTACAACATCCAGGTCCTGCTCAGCTTACACAACCAGTCCTTGTTTGGAGGGAAGCACGTGGATTAAGAAATGGCAGGTCAAAAATTATAGATACTGAAGAAAAGACAGAGACACAAGACAGAGTCAGGAGGGCACTCCAATGAATACTAGGAAAAAGTCCCAACTTTATTACACAAGTCTTTATATATACCAATCAAAAGTGGGGGAAGGCAGAGAGACATCCTTACCAAGATATAAAGAACAAGCAAGTGTAATTACCTTCTCAATGCCCAAGTATCAAGTAACCACACTCTCAACCAAGTATCCTGTTGTCAAGGCAAATAGACAATAGCCACACCTTTGGCTAAATATCCTGTTGTTAAAGTCCATTGGCTACTTCTTAGGCCAAATATCCTGTTGTTTAACATTGAGAGAGCAATAGTTGCTTTGAACTGACTGACCTTAAGTCACGATGAAGCAGATCCATTTCTATAGGCCAACAATAAAAAAAACTAATTAGCATAATGGACCACTCATCAACTTGATGAACAAACACATCATTTTTCCACCATACCGTTTCCTTTCTCCCTTGTTCCCAAACTGTCAGGTTGACATTAATACAATTATATTAAACCAAACGACTTTGAAATTCCCAGGGAAATTCATGAATTCCCATCGCCTCTTGGGGCCTCCTTGTTATATAACTTCCCAATGGTTATGGATTATAGAACGGTTATCCTTTATTTTACAGCTATTAACAGCTTTTGAATGAGTACATACCATATTTGTCTTTCTGGGTCTGGTTTACCTCACAGCCTGGAGAGATGGCTCAGCCAGTAAAGGTTTCTCTTACAACCAAAACACAGACCCTTTTTATTCTTTTCTTTCCTCATTAATATTTTTGGAGACAGTCTAGTGTAGCCAAAATGACCTAAACATTAGTATATATCTGAAGCTTGCACTGAACTCCTGATGCTCGTGTCTCCACTTCCCAAGTGCTTGGACTAAGGTGGTCAGCAGCATACCAGGCTATGCGTATCTTATTAGTAATTCCCTCTATTAACCGATTGTGCCAATATGGGACACATGTCTACTGAAACACAGAAATGAGCCACATATAGCACAGAAGGTGGGGAGCCATGAATTAGTGTGCCTGGCTCTGCCTTTTGGAAAACAGAAGAAAACCAGAAGGATTGGTCATCAGCACCTTCAAGGATACTCCAATACTTGCACTAAGCACTTGTGCTTCAGATTGGATTTCTTCTGGAACCCAGTGTTCAGTGTGGTTCAAGCACTGCCTCAAAAGTAAGGAAGGCTATAGGGAAACAATCTGTAGTCCACAGTATTTAGTCAGTCTTCCACGAATTACTGATATTCATCTCAAGACTGACCACCATTTCTTTTCCATGCCCCTCTGTACCAGCCACCATCTCTTTTGGCCTAGTGGTGCTGATTGAATTATCAAGAGATCCCTATCTATAAATGCCAGGTAATGCCCAGACCCTGCAGTGCAGAACCTAGGACTTAGAGGCACTTAAATGGTGACCATGATGAGGTTCACATTTAAGGGCAGTGAAGGATGTGACCAGAAGGGGAGAGACCAGGAGATGTGGATTTGGGGAATTTTGGAAGAACCACCACTTTAAAGAAATGGGGTTACTCAGAGAAGTTCCATAATGTGGAGAGGGAATGTTCTTTCTCCTATTCTACAGTCTCTACACTTTGTTTACCTGGGTTGACTCCTGCCCCCTGTTCTTTTGGCTTATGAGAATGTCTACCATCTGAGGTTTCCATATTGTGTCATGTCTCACTCACTTGGGATTGACTTCAATCCCTGTCTCACCAACCCCAGATGGACTCTCTCATCACTTTACCTTTGTGTGTCTATGGGCAACCTTGGGAGTATTCAGCAACTGGAGACACAGGGAATGAAAGGTGAATGTTAGGAGTGTGGTTTACCATCATACTAGACATGAGATTCATGATGTGTTTATCACCTGTGGCTCTGCTTCCTGTCCTCTAACAGGATGGATTAACATACACCATTTTCATGAATGCATTCATCATTGCTCCACACAGTGAAGTAAAAGCTATTTGATTTCAATCAACTGGACAGCAAACAGGGAAGCTCTTAGCACCTTAGATATGAATCCTTCAACTTTCTCATTATCCATTGCTTCTAAAGAGCTCAGGCACCATGCTTCCTGCCCTTGGGATGACAGACTTTCTGCTCCGTAGCACCTTGCATGCTGCTGTCAAGGCCTGGCACATATAAGCACCTCAGCAAGAGCCAGGGCTTGGCAGAGAGTGCTCATTAATATTGTTTATAGACATACTTTGCTGTCCAACATGGATCTGTATTGCTTATAGATATGTGGAGCTGTTCAACCTTGGTACACAGAGGCACAAAGATGCTATTATGGGACTAGCACCTGTGACCAGATCCTGAGCCAACTGGCTGTCAGAACAGAACATTGAGAGCCAAGAAATGCAGAATGGGAAGGAAGGAGGATTAGTTCCTGATAGGGAAGGAGCTGGGCTGAATCTTTTGAGAGGGCAGCCAGGGTAGCTTAGATATGAAGTCTAGATGCAGGGGCCCCAAACCTATGGAGTCCCACCTCAGTACACAGATGCCGGTTTCCAAGCTGCACAACATGCTCCATAGCACATTTAGCTTTTTCTCATGCAGACAAAAAGGGTTTATGGGCAGTGTACTACATGCTGCTTGATGGTGGCATAGACTAGCGTCAAGGAGGTGAGCACAGCTCCAAGAGCTTCCGGTAAACATACCCTTGCCAAGTTAGAAAGCCTAACTGATTGCAGTCAGCCGCCAAAAACTCAGATTTGATTCTTGCCATGCTGTTTTACAAATTAAAGACTCATGGTCTGAAAAAGTTAGACATATTCAGTAAAGATTTATTCAGATGAAGAAAAACCTCTAAACAGTATACAGTATGTTTAAAAATGTCCATAGCTTTGGGAGACAAAAGATAAAGGATAGAGAAAGGCCTTAAGAAATTAATTAGCTGATAAACATGGATCTATCTGCAGTTTTCTGCATACCAGTACCCAGTTACGCCAGCACCATTTGTTGAAGATGCTTTCTTTTTTCCATTGTACAGTTTTAGCTTCTTTGTCAAAAATCAAGTGTTCATAGGTGTGTGGGTTAACACTAGGGCTTTCGATTCGGTTCCATTGGTCTACCTGCCTATTTTTGTGCCAATACCAAGCTGTTTTCAGGACTATAGCTCTATAATAGAGCTTGAAGTCAGGTATGGTGATGCCTCCTGAAGTTCCTTTATTGTATAGGGTTGTTTTGGCTATCCTGGGCCTTTTGTTTTTCCATATAAAGTTGATTAATGTTCTTTCCAGGTCCTTGAAGAATTGTGAAGGAATTTTGATAGGGATTGCATTGAATCTGTAGACTGCTTTTGGCAAGATTGCCATTTTTATTATGTTGATCCTACCAATCCAAGAGCATGGGAGATCTTTCCATTTTCTGGTATCTTCTTTGATTTCTTTCTTTAAAGACACAAAGTTCTTGATATACAGGTCTTTAACTTCCTTGGTTAACATTATCCCCAGATATTTGATGCTGTTTTTGGCTATTGTAAAGGGTGATGTTTCTCTGATTTCTTTCTCAGTCACTTCTTCATCTGTATATAATAGGGCCACTGATTTTTTTTGAGTTTACCTTGTATTCTGCCACATTGCTGAAGGTGTTTATCAGCTCTAGGAGTAACCTTGCGGAGTTTTTTCGGTCACTTATGTAAACTATCATATCATCTGCAAATAGTGAAAGTTTGACTTCTTCTTTTCCTATTTGTATCCCCTTTATCTCCTTTTGTTGTCTTATTGCTGTAGCTAGAACTTCAAGTACAATATTGAAGAGATATGGAGAGAGTGGATAGCCTTGTCTTATTCCTGATTTTAGAGGAATTGCTTTGAGTTTCTCTCCATTTAATTTGATGTTAGCTGTTGGTTTACTGTATATTGCTTTTATTATGTTCAGGTACGTTCCTGTTATCCCTGATCTCTCTAGCACCTTTATCATGAAGGGGTGCTGGATTTTGTCAAAGGCTTTTTCACCATCTAGTGAGATGATCATGTGGTTTTTTTTCGCAGTTTGTTAATATGGTGGATTACATTGATAGATTTTCTAATGTTGAACCATCCCTGCATTCCTGGAATGAAGCCTACTTGATCACGGTGGATGATTTTTCTGATGTGTTCTTGAATCTGGTTTGCGAGTATTTTATTGAGTATTTTTGCATCGATGTTCATGAGGGACATTGGTCTATAGTTCTCTTTCTTAGTTGTGTCTTTGTGTGGCTTGGGTATCAAGGTAATTGTAGCCTCGAAGAAAGATGCCCCACAACTGAAGAGTGGATAGAGAAAATGTGGTACATTTACACAATGGAGTATTACTCAGCAGAAAAAAACAATGGAATCTTGAAATTCGCAGGTAAATGGATAGCACCGGAAGAAACCATCCTGAGTGAGGTAACCCAGTTGCAAAAAGATAAACATGGTGTGTACTCACTCATATATGGATTTTAGACATGGATCAGGATAGTGACAGCCTGCACTTCCACAGATAGAGAGTCTGGGAAACAGGAAAGAACCTAAAAGATATGCATATATGCATAGTACCTAAGAGAAGAGGATTGAGACAAGATCCTCTGAATGGATGGGGAACACGGCGAGGGGTGGGGGGAATGGGACCTGGGAAGAAGAGAGGGGGTGAAGAGGAAGAGAGTTGGTCTTGGGGGAACAGGAAGTTGAGGGGGTGGGGGTTGAATAGGGGGAAGAGGGAATCATTGGATCAGAGACAGATCAGGCACCAGAGTGACCTCGAGTGATCTAAAGGGATAACACCAATTGGCAAGCTAAGCAATAGTGGAGAGACCACCTCGAATGCCCATTCCTGATAATGAACTTGATGTCTATAACCATCCGGGAGCCTTCATCCTGTGACTGATGGAAGCAGAGGCAAACACACAATTAATCACTGAACTTAACCCAAGGAACCCAGTGACAGAGAGAGAGGAGTGATGAGCAAATTGGCAAAGAATGGGCTGGCAAAACCAGCAGAGACAGCTGATCTGAACTGGGGAGAGCTCTTGGACCCCAGAGCGACAGTGGGGAGGCCAGCATGGGACTGATCTGGACCCCCAAATGTGAGTGTCAGGGAGAAGGCCTGGGCAACCTATGGGGCCCTGAGCTGTGGATCAATGTCTATTCCTGGAATACAAACAGTCTTCGTGTGCCTGTAGGACAAAGAGGGATGCTCTCTCAGCCTATACTCTTAGGGGAGTGCCTGGACCCTACCCAGAGTGAAATGACAGACTCTACATATCCCCTATGTGGAAGGATTTGGCAATAGGGTGGGAGGGTGGGGGAGAAGGGGAGTGCGGGAGGAGGGGAGGGAGAGGGAACTGGGATTGACATGTAAAACAAGCTATTTAAAATTAAAATAAATGATAAAAAAAGAAAAAATTAATTAGCTGTATGTGGTAGCACATGCCTTTAATACCAGCACTCAGGCGGCAGAGACAGGCAGATCCCTTTCTAAGCCTGTCTGGTTTACAGAGTGAGATCCCAGGCAGTCAAAGATACAGAGAGAAATCTGTCTAAAAAAACCCGAGAAAATTAAAAGAAATACAGTAATTTAAAAAAGTCATGTAAAGAAGAAAAATATACAGAGTCTGGATACTGTATGCTATTGTGTTGTCTTCAAATTGTTTGATTGCTGAAGAAAGAGCAACAGCTGTTAAATGATATTTGATTATAAATGATGCTGGATTATTTAATCTATATAGTTTGAAAATGCCTTGACTTTAAAATTTAAGTCTAAGGACATGCTACTTTGGAAAAGGTGTTCAGCTTTTGTTTATACAGAAGATGGAAAGCTGTGGATTCTTTCCAGACTGAAATGTTTTGATCAAGAAAGACCCCGGAAGCAGTGGCCAGGTGATCCATCATCTAAAACAACTGAGACTATGCAGTTTCTCAGACTACTACAGCCAAGATTTGGCCATGGTTCTGTTTTTCTAGAATCCACTTGGGATTGGCAGCACCCACAAATAGCAGGAAGCAGTTTGGAGAGAATGACATCCAAATTCCCAATATTGTTCCTAAATGTTTGTTTTCATTTACATGGTGTTCTTTATAAATGGTTAATGATCACAGTCAATCTCCTTCTAAAGGAAGGAATGCAGAATATGATAAAGAAATGAATACATTGCATTGGTATAGATTTTGATTTATTAATACAAATTTAAGGTCAATTTTGTCATATGTGTATTTCTATTCTTGTTTAGGTATTGTGTTTATACAGCTTTTTAAAATATATTGTATAAATAAATGCAGGTTATAGATAGTCCCCTGTAATAGTAAAAACTTATAGTTATGTTAGTTAGGTTTCTAGATATACACAGATGTATTTCAAATGAATAGATATTGTTCAAAACTTTTCAAAACCCAACAAATTAAGGTATTAAAATAGTTTATTAGGGTTTTTTATGACTATGAAGAACCAATTACACCAAATACAACAGAGTGGAAGATGGGCATCAAAGACACTCATTATGGAGCTTACCTACAATGTAGCAAAGATATCCATTTGGACAAGAAACTGCTCTTGCCTGTACTGTTTGACAAGACACTGCCCAAGTTGGATGAGCAGGCTACAAAGAAAAGTGACTGTTGATCTTGCCAAGGGACAGAATGGTCCTTCAAGTTTCCTGCTTCTTCAAAAAGTCTGCCAGAATTCTGAGCCTATAGGCTAAAGTGAGATGCCCCAACGTGATATAAGAACTTTGGGTGACTGTCCAGGCAGCAAGATATTTCTGTCAATTCTAGAGTTTATATATTATCCTTCTGGGGTCTTTGATATAGCTGAAGATAGTTATAGTTATGGTTTGCCTTAGTGATGATAAAAGATAAATTACACATAAAATTATAGATTCACAAAGATAGGATAGATGATAGAATATTTTCTTTAAATATTGCTAAATGTTAATGGAGTAAATATTGTAACTATAATTCTTTTTATTTTTTGTAATGTTTTTATTTAAATTAGACACATGAACGCTTCACATGTTTATCTCAGCTTCCTCTCCCACCACCTCTTCAACCTGTCCCTCCACCAGCTCCCCCAGCCTCTCACCCAATCTTTATACCATTCCCCAGGGAAGGTGAGGCCCTCCTTGGGGGCTTTCCAAAGTCTGTCATTTCATCCAGGGCAGGTCCTAGGCCCTTCCCTAGGTGTCCAGGCTGAGAGAACATCCCTCTATTTGGAATGGGCTCCCATAGATCATTCATAAACCATGGTAAACACTGATCTACTACCCCAGGTCCCAGTGATTTCTGTGGCCTCCTTACTGAGACTACCATCATGGAGTCTGGATCAGTCCCCTGTTGGCCTCTCAGGCATCAGTCTGGGATTCAAGAGCTCCCCCTTATCTGGTCATCTGTCTTTGTGGGTTTCAACATCATGGTCTTGACCCCTTTGCTCATCACTCCTCCATCTCTATCACTAGGTTCCAGGAATTCAGTTCTGTGTTTAGCTGTGGGTATCTGTCTCTGCTTCCATCAGTCACTGGATGAAGGTTCTAGGATGGCATATAAGGTAGTCATCAACCCTACCACTAAGGAGGTGCAGTTAATGTAGTCTCTCCACTATTGTTTAGTTTGCTATAACTATAATTCTTACTTGATAACTGTTTTGGTATATATAATTTTACTATGTTAGAGTTAAAACTTTCCCTTTATTTAGACAGAAAAGAAGAGATGATGGACAATGTCCTTCTGGGTACTGTGAATATATAAGTTTCTCTTATTGGTTGATGAATAAATGCTAATTGTTCAGTAGCCAGGAAGTATAGGTGGGGCTTCCAGACTAGGAGAATTCTGGGAAGAGGAAAGTCAGGGAGCAGGGAGAGATGCCATGTAGCTACTGGTAAGGTAGGATGCCCAGACATTCTGTGGTAAGACAAGGCCATGTGAAAATACATGTATTAGTAGTTACGTGTTAATACTTAAGAAGGAGCTAGACAATAAGTAGCCTGAACCATAGGCCAAAGAGTTCATAATTAATATAAGCCCCTGTGTGTTTATTTAGGACTGAGGTTGTTAGGGCCAGGTTAGACAGTAACTTCTGTCCACCTATTGTCACTAATCTCATAATTGTTTGGTTTGATTTTAACTCTTTAAATATTTCTGAAGGTATAAATTCTGAAAATTTATAATATATGTATATATATTAAACTTTTTGTCAGGGACATATAGAGTACAATTCTAGAGAAAGGCTTCATCTAGACTCCTATACATGATTTTGGATTTGAATTCCTATCATGTAACCAGGAATTACGTTTTTGTGATCTGGATATATACAATAAATTATGATCATTCACCCTCTTTTAAATGCATATGACATTTAAAATGTTTAAGATTTCTGCAGTGATCTATGTGCATGCCTAACAGTGACCTTTGACGTCTCCAAAAGGAGGATGGGGCCCCCCAGCAAGTATTTCACCTGGATTGTTGTAACGCCACTAAGCCTACAAATACCACCCAAACATCAGCTTTGGACTGCAAACTGCTCAGGTCAGTTTCAAGGTGGCTAGCTGAGATGGTCCAGCCTCAAAGACTCCTCTAGCTAGTACTTGAGCCAAGCCCTGCACTTTTCTATTATTCAGAGACTGGACAACAAATGATACAGTTAGCACTCCCAGGACGTTACATTTATCCCATGTTTTTCAGTGTCCCCTAAAGATTCTGTTACCCCAGACAGCAGGAAGCAATTTTAGGACAATGGAGGAGGGATGTCATATGTCATGTGATATTTTGATTGTGTTCTGTCAAATCAGCTTGCTTTGAGTCTGAGGGAGGATCTAGCTGACCAAGATTACTCATAGAGGTTTGGAGAACTGGAGACAGAAAGGAGACAGGAAGTAGTAAGGTTGGGCTGAAAGTGGATCTCAGCCCTTTTGGATGGAGGAACAGTAGAGTTAGGAAGCAATTGGGGGCTGCTCTGTGTTTCTCTGATCTATCTGGTTCTTACCCTGATATCTGACTCCTAATGCCTTATCAATAAAGACTAATTTTATTAATGCTTCACTTGTGGCTTTGCATATGAAGACAAGACACACTTTCTTTCACATATAGTTGCATTTATATATTCTTAACAACTTTGCTAGCTATGACTGCCTGCAGTGTGGGGACACCAGACCTTGAGCAGAAACCCACTTCCCCTTCCGCCTGGGAGCAGGCAGTTGTGAGATAATGTTTACTGAAAACAATTCAGTGCTATAAAGCTCTTGATAGGGCTCAGATAAGGGCTTGCTCACTGAAACACCATGACCTTGACACCCTCTATGGCTAGATGCCTCTTCCTGCTCCCTGCTGTGTCTCCCTGATTCTGGGGCCAGAGATTTAACCACCAGCCAGGAGGGTGAGAAGTCTGGAAAGAATTGTATGTAGATGGATGGCAGAAGTCCTTAAAAAGGGAAGCGTTTTTTCTTGGAGACTTCTCTCTCCTAAGCGGACTTGGAGGCTCCTCCTAAGCTGATTTGGGAAGCATAAAGTTTTCTTAAAACAACCGACCGGTCTCTGTGTCATGTAGCCCGACCACCTCGCTACATTCTCGGATGCAGGCTGCACAGCAGGTGCAACAATTGGAGGATCCCACCGAGATTGTGAAAGCGAGGTAAGTGAGCGGGTTCATCTCTTTTTCTGGCCAGGGACAGATTGGGGAAAAAAGAAAAGAAACCATGGGGAATAGTTCTGGGATTCTTGAATTACAGTATCAAGTTGAAAAGTTACTTGAAGGACATGGGACTACAGTAAAGTCTAAAACCACAGAAGGCTTTCTAAAATCCATTGAACGAGCCAGTCCTTGGTTCATTACTGGGGGGAGCTTAAATGTCCCAGATTGGAAGGATGTTCGCTATGATCTTTAGAGTCGGGTGTTGGTGGCATATGCCTTTAATCCCAACACTCGAGAGACAGAGGTAGGTAGGATGGAGGCCATCCTTGTATATAGAGCGAGTTCCAGGACAGCCTCCAAAAGGATAGAGAGGAACCCAGTCAAAAAAAAAAAAAGGAGGGTAAAAAAGAAATAAAATAAAAAATCTCCAGTCTTTCACCTGATCCACTGAGGTCAGGAAAGTAAAGGAAAACTCAGAAATCTAAAAGGATAGCCAACAAGTAAGGCTATAAGTATATATTAAAAAGGGGGGTACCAAGCTAGGGGTACCAGATTAAATGTGTAGGCCCTTGCCTGGCAAAGGTCAGGAAAGAAAGGGAACCTAAGAGATCACCCTCAGTTGAAGGGTGGATTGGATTAAATGTCTAGGCCCTCACCTAACAAAGGTCAGGAAAAAAAGGGAACCTAAGATAAGAAGTTGCCCTCAGTTGGAGGGTGGATTGGAGGATCATCCTCAATGGGAGGATAGATTAAAGATGGGTAAATTAAAAAAATTGGTAAAGTTAATAAATGAGGTATTAGTATTCAGTAAAGAAAAAGACAAAGGTATATAAAATAAAAATGTTTGGTTACATTTATATGGGGTAGGTTATTGATACAAATTTAAGGTCAATTTTGTGAGTCATCTCTAAAAACTTTTGGCAAAAGCCTGGCCTTTCCACTTTACATCTACAGAATTACAAGGAGTGGGTATGGCTGTAGCCCCTGAGTGTAGCTCAAAACTTCTCAAATGAAGAAATGATGAGGGACATACAGGACTTTTTCAACCTTTTGTCTTAATTCAAAGATTGACTGGAGTTGTTCTGTTAAAGAAGTTTCAGTTCAACAAACTAATCATAACCTAGGCAAAAGGAGAGATATGTATGCATGGTCTGTGTGTATGGACGTGGCCACGTCAGTATGTATGAAGTGTGAAATGTAAATGCATGAATGTTGACAAAAGCAACTGTTCTAATTGCCTTGGATATGATTAAAGGGATACTTAAATCCCTTCAAACAGTTAAAAACTACCTAAATCGATTTAGATATAGTCAAAAGAAACATCCAGTCAGTCGGTTAATATTTTAACAAAAAATTCAAGTTAAGCCCTCAGAGCCCCCACCCCCAAAGGTGTCTGTGTAGATGCAAATTAGGCCTTGTCAGCTCAGATGCAAACGAGGTCTTGTCAGCTAGTGAGAGCTACAGGTTAGAAAAAAAAAGGGACTATTTGGGACATAGTATAGTTTACAATCCTTAAATGATTCTCAAAGGTACTTAATGGTTATGTCCCTTTTAAAGGACATCTACTAATAATTTAAATAGTAATCCCAATTCACCTAGATAGTTGACTAAGGAGGGTAGACAAATCCTTCTACTGTTATGGTCCAACTTCAACAGTTCAAACAAAATTAAAAAAAAAAAGGGGGAGTAATGTCCCCAGTCCCCACATGATTCATTGAATAATTCACTCCTCATTTTAAAATTTTTAAAATGTAAATGCCAGTGAAGAATCTGCTTCAGACAGATTCTGACGTAATGGAAGTTAAACAACTATTGCTCAGGTCAAATGGAAACATCCATACACTAGACAGTGGAGAAGACCCTAATTTGGGGTCGAGGGCATGTTTGTGTTTTCTTGCAGGAAAAGCATAAAGCTTCAGTAGCTGTCACAACATTTGGTGAGATGCATGGAGCAGAGAAAACTGGACCTGAGACCATGGGAGCCTGCCCAAGCCAGTTCGAGATCTCCTAAATCGGTGTTCCTGACCCTTGATGTCATCAAATCTACAGCCCGAGAAAGAAATAAAACAGTCAGTTAGAGATTTCCAGTTTCTCATCAGGCCTGCTACATCAACCTCCTGGACCCATGAGTTTTCATCCCAAAGCCAACAAAACTGAAAGATTAGCAGTTTGCCTTTGACACACCTTAAAACAACAGAATTCATTTTGCCAGTTTTTTCCCCTTTGGGGGAAAAAAGGACCCACTTAAAACATTTGGACTTTGGTATGGACTGTGATGAGTGGCAAAAGCCTCTTTTCAGTATTTAAACAGGACATGGTCACTTGAAAGGTCAGACTTGGTAGTTCCTGTTTCTGGAATCACACCTATGCCAGTGTGTTTTTCTGGAGAAATGTGGTTTGTCCTGGTGTGACAAAAAGACTTTGACTCGGGTTGCATGCTTGGCTGATACTACTGACATTAAATCGACAGACTACATCACCACAGGAACAAATTGGTACTCTGTAAATAGTGCAACAAGCCTCTTGTTCATATTTTTTATAATGCTACATGTGTAACATCAATGATTGCACCTAATGTATTTGTGCAAGTGCACTCTCTAATGCTTTCCTAAGTAGATCTTAAAATGATTGTAAACTTTATCACTGTTTTAACCGTCAAATTGTAACTATAAATCACCCTTGTAGCAAAGAAAGACTGGTGGTAAAATGCTATGACCCAGATCAGGGGATGGGCAGGTGACAGAGAGGCGCTATGTCAATGGGGGTCCTAGGAATGGTAACAGTGACAGTAGGCATTCTGGCTTCATGCTGAGTTCAAAGTGCCTTAGCCCATGGCAATCCCGATAGCCATAAAGCCTTATTACAGATGATTCTAAGGTTGGGGCGCTTTGTTGACGGACAACCTGTGGGGAAGACCCCTCCCACCTAAGACAGGGGTTCAAGGTCCCCCGAGGACGGGCAAGGGAGGGTGACCCCACTTGACCTAAGCCAAGAGTGCCTCATTTAAAAATGAAAAGGGGTGAATTGTGGGGACACCAGACCTTGAGCAGAAACCCACTTCCCCTTCCGCCTGGGAGCAGGCAGCTGTGAGATAATGTTTACTGAAAACAATTCAGTGCTATAAAGCTCTTGATAGGGCTCAGATAAGGGCTTGCTCACTGAAACACCATGACTTTGACATCCCCTATGGCTAGATGCCTCTTCCTGCTCCCTGCTGTGTCTCCCTGATTCTGGGGCCGGAGATTTAACCACCAGCCAGGAGGGTGAGAAGTCTGGAAAGAATTGTATGTAGATGGATGGCAGAAGTCCTTAAAAAGGGAAGCGTTTTTTCTTGGAGACTTCTCTCTCCTAAGCGGACTTGGAGGCTCCTCCTAAGCTGACTTGGGAAGCATAAAGTTTTCTTAAAGCAACCGACCGGTCTCTGTGTCATCTATCCCGACCACCTCGCTACATTCTCGGATTCAGGCTGCGGAGCAGGTGCGACATGCAGTAATCAGTATTGACTAAAAAATGACCCCCACTCTACATCATTCCCTCCTCTGTCTCCATTCAGAAAGGGACAGGCCTCCCATGGGATTGAACGAAGCGTGGCACAGCAAGTTGGGGCAGGACCAAGCTCCTCCCCTGTATCAAGTGTAGGTAAGGCAATCCAGCATAGGACACAGGTTCCCCAAAGTCAGCTAAGCATCAGTGGAGAGTTTTGATTTCATTGCTTGGAGACTTACAAACAGATCAAGCTATACAATTGTGAAATGCATGCATAGTTCCTAGGTTTGTCACATGCAGGTTCCCTAAAGGTTAGTCCAGAGTCCAAGAGCTCCCATGCGCTCAGGTCATTTGTCCTTGTGGGTTCCCTCATTACAACTTTGATCCCCTGGTTCATAGGATTCCTTCTACCTTTCTTCAGGAGGACTCCTGAAGTTCCTTCCAGTGCTTGGTGTGGAACTCTGCAACTGCTCTCTGATGACAATTGGGGTAGTCACTAATCTGATTACAGGGTACTCTCCATTATTGTTAAAATTCTTAGCTAGGTTGGTATTGGCATAAAAATAGGCAGGTAGACAAATGGAATTGACTCAAAAACCCTGATATTAACTCACACACATATGAACACTTGGTTTTTGACAAAGAAGCTAAAATTAATATAACAGAAAAAAGAAAGCATCTTCAACAAATGGTGCTGCCATAACTGGATGCTGACATGTAGAAGACTGCAGATAGATCCATGTCTATTGCCATGTGCAAAACTTAAGTCCTAATGGATCAAAGGCCTCAACATAAATCCAGTCAAACTGAACCTCTTAGAAGAGAAAGTGGCGGGGGGTACCCTTGAACTAATTGGTACAGGAGACTGCTTCCTGAAAGTAACACCAGTAGCACAGATATTGAGATCGATAATTAATAAATGGGACCATCCAAAATCAAGAAGCTTTTGTAAGGCAAAGCACACAGTATGGGAAAAAATATTCATTAACCCCAGTCACAAAAAGACAAACGTGGTATGTACTCACTCATATATGGATTTTGGACATGGATCAGGGGAGTGCCAGCCTACACCCCCACTGCCAGATAGTCTGGGAAACAGGAAGGACCCTAAGAGAGATATGCATATATCCCAGAGAAGGTGGAATGAGGCAAGATCTCCTGAGCAGATTGGGAGCATGGGTAGGGGGGAGAGGGAGCCAGGAAAAAGAGAGGGGGAGAAGAGGAGCGGAGAGGAGGACATGGAGGAGCAGGAAGGTTGAGTTGGGGGAAGAATAGAGGAGAGCTGGAACAGAGATACCATAATAGAGGGAGTCATTTTTGGTTTGAGGAGAGATCTGACACTAGTGAGGTTTCCAGAGATCTACAAGGATGACACCAACTGCCAAATGAAACAATATTGAAGAGACTACCTTTAAATGCCCCTCCCTTGATAATGAGATTGATGACTACCTTATATGCCATCCTAGAATCTCCATTCAGTGACAGATGGAAGCAGAGGCAGACACCCATAGCTAAACATTGAACTGAACTCCTGGAACCCAGTGTCTGAGAGGGAGGAGTGATGAGCAAAGGGGTCAAAACTGAACTGGTGAAACCCAGAGAAACACCTGATCTGAACAAGGAGAAGATCTTGGACCCCAGACTGATGGCTGAGAGTCAAGAATGGGGCTGATCCAGGCACCCTGAATGTGGTGTCAGTGAGGAGGCCTAGGCAACATAGGGGGCTCTGGGTAGTAGATCAATATTTTTCTTTTGTTTTTTTCAAGACAGGGTTTCTCTGTATTGTTTTGGAGGCTGTCCTGGAACTCGCTCTGTATACTAGCCTGGCCTCGAACTCATAGAGATCAGCCTGCCTCTGCCTCCTGAGTGCTGGGATTAAAGGTGTAGATCAGTATTTATCCCTGGCACACAAATCCACAATAAGGGATGCTCTCTTAGCCTGGACACTTGGGGGAGGGCCTAGGCCCAGCCCTGAACCAAATGACAGACTCTGGAGATCCCTCATGGAGAGCCTTACTTTCCCTGGTGAATGGAATGGGGATTGGGTGGGGAGTTGGGGGAGCTGGTGGAGGGGCAAGGGAGGAGGGGAAGGAGAGGGAGCTGGGATTGACATGTGAAGCAAGCTTGTTTCTAATTTAAATATATATATATATATACACACACACACACACATATATATATATATATACATATATATGAAAATAATTCTTAGCTGGGGTCATCCTTGTGGGTTCCTGAGGGTTTCCCTAGAGCCTGGTTTCTACCTAACCTAGAAATGCTCATCACCATGAAACCTCTTTCCTTATTCTCCATGTCCATCCCACACCAAACCTGCCTCCTGAGACCATCACACACAACTTGTTCCCTCATATTCCCATCCCCAAATCCTCAGTCCCCTAGTTTACTCAGGAGATCTCTTCTATTTCTTCTTCACAGGGAAATCCATGAATCCCTCTTTGGTCCCTCTTTGTTATCTAGCCTCTCTAGGGGGTATGAGTTGTAGGTTGGCTGTCCTGTTCTTACTCCTAATATCCACTTATTAGTGAGTACACACCATGTTTGTCCTTCTGGGTCTGGGTTGCCTCACTCAGAGTGATTTTCTTCCTATTTCCATTCATTTGCCTGCAAATTTCATGAGGTCATTGTTTTTCACAACTAAGTAACACTCCATTGTGTAAATGTCCCACATTTTCCTATTCATTCTTCAGTTAAGGGTATCTGGATTGTTTCCAGGTTCTGGCTATTGTGAAGAATGTTACAAGTGTTTTTTGGTATGATTGAGAATCCTTTGAGTATATGCTCAAGACTGATGTATCTGGGTCTTGAGGTAGATTGAATTCCAGTTTTCTGTGATATTACCATATTGATTCCAATATCGCTGTAAAAGTTTGCACTCCTAACAGCAGTGGAGGAATGTTCCCCTTACTCCCCATCATCTCCAATGTAAGTTGTCATTAATATTTTTGATCTTAGCCATTCTGACCTGTGTAAAATGAAATCTCAGAGTACCCTTGAATGAATTGGTATAGGAGACCACTTCCTGAATGTAATACCACTGTACATACATTGAGATTGACAATTAATAAATGGGACCTCCTGAAATTGAGAAACTTCTGTAAGGCAAAGGACACAATCAACAAGACAAAAAGGCAGTCCACAGAATGGGAAAAGATATTCACTAACCTCACATCTGACAGAGGGCTGATTTCCAAAATATACAATGAACTCAAGAAGCTAGCCACCAAAACACCAAATGATCCAATTAAAAAGTGGGGTGCAGAACCAAATAGAGAATTCTCCATAGAGGTATCTAAAATGGCTGAAAGACACTTAAGAAGTGTCAACATCCTTAGCCATCAGGGAAATGCAAATCAAAACAACTCTGAGATACCATCTTTCACTGGCCAGAATGGGTAAAATCAGAAACACCAATGACAGTCTATGCTGGAGAGGATGTGGAGAAAGATGAACACTCCTTCATTGCTTGTGAGAGTTCAAACTTGTATGACCAATTTGGAAATCAGTATGGTGGTTTCTCAGGAAAATGGGTATCAGTCTAACTCAAGATCAAGCAATTTCTGTCTTGGGTATACACCCAAAGAATGCACATTAATACAAGGACACATGTTCATCTGTGTTCATAGCAGCATTGTTTGTAATAGCCAGAACCTGGAAGCAACCCAGATGCCCTTCAACTGAAGAATGGATGGAGAAAATGTGGTACATTTACACAATTTACTCAGCAGAAAAAAACAATGGAATCTTGAAATTCGCAGGCAAATGGATGGAACTGGAAGAAAACATCCTGAGTGAGGTATCCCAGTCACAGAACGACAAGCAGGGTATGTACTCACTCATATATGGATATTAGACACAGAGCAAAGGATTACCAGCCTACAATTCATCCCACCAGTGAAACTTGGAAACAAGGAGGACCCCAAGAGAAGAATGCATGGTCCCCCAAAGAAGGGGAGGGAGAAAACCTGTGGGCCACCTCTGTCCCCTCTATCCAGAGTTATTTGTCTTCCTGTTCCAACAGCTGTAGGGACAAATACCCCTTCACTCTCTTCCATGTTTACTTCCCCTTCTCTCTTGTCCTCTATCTCCTGTCAGATTCATTTAGTATTATTATATAATTGAGTCCTTCTATAGACAATGTTCAAGATGTGAAAATCCATACTATTTATTACAAACAAGTTCCAGTTGATCTTGGAAGGCTAAGAGAATTTAAAAAAGAAACATGTTCATTGTGACACACAATGTTCTCAACATTCATAGCTATCACTTCACCAATAGATCCATATTGGGTATTGCAAAATAACTGCATGCACTACAGTATTTAGCTTTCTATTGTCAGTTCCAAAAGTAATTCTAGACAATTGGCTGACCCTGGGGTTTGTTAGTATATTAAAGCACAGGCTGCCCTCTAGGCTCTCTCAGCATTGCAAGTACCTATTACAGAGGCTACGCTGGCATTCTGTCTCTTCTCAGGTTTTCTAACCCTGCTCTTATCCTAAACTCCAGCTCATGTGCTCACCTCTCCCTTGCTTCTCATTCCTATATAACCCTGCCATTTTGGTTATACAGTTTCTGCTGTCTTGGGTTTCTCGATCCTTTCTCTTACTCCTCTCTCTTGGTCCTTTTCTTTTCCTCTCTCACTTCTCTCTCTGCACTCATGTCCTACATTAGTCTACTGGCTATGTTTAGTCTACTACATTCTCTCCTTGCTCTGGATTCTTCCTGGTGCTTCTGGCTTTGCCCACCCTCATAACTACAATAAAAACATCCGGGTCACTATATTAATTTGTCTTCCTCCTGATTTTAAAAATCAGTTTATCTAATTTTCTTCTTGTTTGTTTTTTAAAGTCTTACATCTTGCTTCCCTATTTTCCTTGTTCTTGCCCTTTTTAGCTCTCTAGTTCACGCTCTAATCTTTATTTTCCCCTTTCAGCACATATTTATTGGAAACTTCCTAGGTGGACATAATGGATTTCTGTCTACCAGCCCCACCTTCTTATTTCCAGTGGCCCCTGAACCACTATACAACATCCTCTTCATGATTATTTTACAATTTATCCTCCTTGTCCATAATTTTTTCCTCTATCCCCTTCTCTTTCTCCTCCATAAACCCAGAGTTTTGAAATTACTGTGCATATGTGCATGTGTTTAAGGCCGATCATTTAAGCATGGACAAACAACCATGGTCAAACTCCTTTGAACAATACTGATACTAACTCTGCAACCATCTCTGACAAAAGTTTATTTGCTCTTCAAGTCCACATCTCTAAATCCCTCCTAATTTCTAAAACCTAATTTTTTGTACCAATTTCTACCATGTGGCAAAATGTACAATGGAACCAAAACAATGGAGGAAGGAGTTATTCTGCCCTATGCTTCAAGAGCTAGCATCCCTTGGTAGCAGGAACGCGAAGTGCCTGAGACAGTTGAACCATGGCAGTGTGACATGGTCTTGTGGTTGTTTGCAACCTGAGGGATTAAGAACTTTTTAAGACTCATATATATATATATATATTTTTTTCTATCAAAAGCCCATGTATTTCCCAGAAATGTGCCTCGATCTACTGCTGAGGTGTTCATATAAAAGAGACTGTTGGAAAAACCCAGGTAACACACACACAAACAGGGACACGAACATAGAGATTAATACACAGAGACACAAAGATTTGTCCTCATAATTTCTCACATGAATGAGCACAAACACATATGCATACATAGAACAGAGGTACACACATAATCACATGTACATAGACATGTCCAAAATACACAGTAACACAGCCTTATACACAGACACACACAGACATGCCGCTGGTACAGATATGAACATACACAATGATCTGTTGACACAGAGACAGACACATCTAGGCACATTGCGCACTCTCATTGACATAGACACTGACATGGAGAGATAGGCACTCACTTGTCCACATATAGCTTCCTAAAGACACATGCAAATGCAAACATACACATTGCATAATTCAGGGTTCTCTAGAGTCACAGCACTTATGGATTTGAATCTGGCTTTATCTAATATATTATTCTATATACATACTATATATGTGTATGAATTTATTATTACAGGCTGCAGGCCAACCAACAATTGCTACCCATGAGTGGAAAGATCAAGAATCTAGTAGTTTCTCAGTTCCCCAAGGCCGAGTGTCTCAGCTCGTCTTCTGTTTATGCTGGGATCCCAAAGAAGTGAGCTCCAATGCCAGGGAAGGAGTGGATGTCCTGACAAGGCAAGGGCAAGCAGTCGAACAATCCTTCCTTCTTCCATTGTCCTTATATACGTGTCCACCAAAAAGTGTGGCCCAGATTAAATTCATGCATTCCTGCCTCAAGTTCTGGATGAAAGGCATGTGTCATCCTGCCTCACGATCCAGATCAAAAGCCCATGTCTTCCAGACTCAAGATCTGGATCACAAGCATACCCTGTATTTCTGGATTGTAGTTCATTCCAGATATTTTCTAGACAACAACCAAGAATAGGTATCACACACTAACAGACTGGCACACATATCCACAAAGCAGGTAATGAGCTTTCTCTGTGGGGACAAAGAGAAGGGAGACGTGAAGTTTGGGGATGCATGAGGGGCTTCAGCATATGACCTGACCACCGTTCTCTCTTGGAGTGTGGAGAGACAGGAAAGGCAGCTGATCTAACAAAAGCTGAATTGGATTTGGAGACATTGTTGGGGCCAAACTGCTGGGTGGCTGGGGATCAACAGTGATGTTCTTAATCCAAGAGAGTCTAATATAGAGAGGAAGACAGAGCACAGAAGCCAAGGTCCTGGGGGGATTGGGCACAGCTCAGTTCTCAGGGGCTGTGGCTGTAGAACACAGGTATGTGTCCAGCATTGCTGCGTGAAGAAGGAATGGTGTTTGTGCTTGCATCTGGGAGTTCTGAGATAGATGGGGAGGTATGAATGCTTCCATTCTGTTGGGAATGGGGCCTGTCCATGGCAGGATGGGAACACAGAAAGAGTGGTTCTCTTTCTGTCTCTGAATTCTCTGGCAGAACTTGACTTTGATAACACCCTCCTCCCCTGACAGGCTTCCTAGGAATGATTGAAGACAGCCATATGTCTCCTTCAGAGATTATCACCTCTCTCAGAGCTATTACCTCTTCCCAGACTTTGGGAGAGGTTTGGAGTCAGGCACCTGACTTAAGTCCCCAGGAGTCCCCATCTCTGCCTATCCTCACTTCTATGCCACAAACAGGTCCAAAGAAAACAGTGCAATCAGCACACATCACAGGTGGAGCCTTTGTGCAGGTCAGATGAGGGTGGGAGTGTCTGGCGGCTGGTATAGGATAAATGTGCTTTTCAGAGTTCAGGTAGACAGAGGCACCATGGCAGCGATGCAGCTGTTCCTGCTGACCACAGGCCTGACCCTGCTCTCTGTGGTGCAGGCTGGCTACATCAATAGAGGTGATTGTGCCACAACAGATAAGGTGAGGTCTCTGGGAGGTCTGAAGTTGGTAACCAGATTTTCAGAATCATGATGCTAGTCTGGGTTTATTGATAGATTCTGGTGGGTAGCTTATATTATGAGCTAGGATTTGCCTTCCAACATGGAGTTTTCATATTTTCTGCCACATGGGTGGTACTGACAGAAACATGGTCCATTCTGCCCCTCAGAGAGCCAATACCTCCTTCTGTCAGTCAGTACCACTTCGGCTATAGCCTGAAGCCCCTCTTCCTGGTTCTCTCTCTCCCTCCTGTCCTCCTCTGTGGTGACTTCCCCATCTAGCTTTTAGGAAACTGGTACATAATTCGCTGGGCAGGAAACCTTCCATTCCCAGAAGAAAAGCTGAGAAGCCCCTTGCCGCCCTTCACATTGTCCAAAAACAGAATTGGCTACTTGCAGCTCAGGATGAATATCTCGTGAGTGCCATCAAAATGTCTGTCAGCTCTTGTCTTCATTTGCTTTTAACCCTCACTCCACACATGCTCTCAACATCAGCTGAGTAGAGGCTGTAAACATGGAATCCTCTTGTCTTGTCTGGGCAATCTGTCAGGTTACTTCTGTAACTGCAGGAAAGGTGTTCCCAGGAACAGAGTTTAGCACAGGAGACTCAGTGTCCCAACTGATGCATTTTGTACTGCTGCACACTGGGGAAGACAGGAACTTCCAAACACAGTGCTGCTGGTTCTCTGAGAAAGCAGTGTGGTCACCACTCATTTCTGTGGAGGGAGGTCATCTGGATGTTCAGGGTTTCAGTGAGTTCTGAGGTCAATGAAGAGACTGAGTGATCATGGACATATTCGTGATTGTGTCATCTGGGAGAGGCCCTAAGAGAAACATTTGGAGACCAAAGGCATAGCCTGGTCTCCTAATGAAAACTGATCTAGGGTAGGTTGCTTGTAACATTGTCCTGAACTCCAAGTATGGACTGGCCATCGGCTCTGCCACTATCTGTATCTGTGTTTTCCATAGTCATGTGATGTGGAACACACAGAATGGATCAGAGAAGTGGAAGCCTGGGGCTGTTGCTGCATGCGATGAGGGGAAAGGATGAGCTCTCCTCACTGTTGGGCACTGAACATGGGAGCAGAAAACCAACAGGCAGGTGTGAAGGAGAGAACCATGCTTCTTCCCTGTTTCCAGGAGTCCCATTGGATGTGTTGAGTTCAAGATGGCCATGAATGAAGTCAAAGACATGCCTTGCTTATTCACCGTCTGTAAGTGCTTGTATTTACACCGTTCCATTTCACAGACTCTTTGTGGAAAATGTTGATAGCCACAAGTTTATTGTCTGTCTGTAGGGATGTGGCACTATGTTCAGATCGTGTTCGTTGGAGGGGAGAACTTTGGTTTTGCCTTTTTAAATGGAAAAATCAACAACTTTCATCAGAGGATGGCAATGTTCATGGGTATGTACTGCCCTGCCTGAGTATGTGGGTGTTGCGGTGGCTTCCAAGATCACTGGGTACAGAGTTGCTTTCCACTTCCTTCTCCACTAGGTCTAGACCTGGCCCAGGGGTCATTGCTGTGATTTGTGGCACTTTGACATTGGGATTTGTCATCTCTCTCCACCTTCAGAGGAGAATTTGTGATATCCCAGATCCACATCCAAGTCCCATTCACCCATTCCTCATATCCTTTCCTCTCAGTCAGCCCTTGGTGCAGTCCTACTGTGAGCATGGATGCAGATGTTACTTTGTCACTAGGCACATTTCTTGTCACCTGTAGCCCTGTGATCTCATTAGGGCAGTAGGACTGGTGTCCCAGCATCCAGGGGCATGTGGCCAGAGCCCTGCTCAAGACCCTGTTGTTCATAAGATGCTCCTCTTTGATTGGATATTCTGAGGTCCTAAGGCCCATAGCTCACCACCAATTTAAAATGAAAGGAAGGGACAGATAAGAGAGACTCAGTTTATAGCTTTGTTCACTTCTGGGGGAACAAAACTTGTGACTTCTCTGTCTTTCATTCAGAAAGTTTACAGCTTATAGAAAGGACTAGAAAGGATGGGGTGTTGACTTTAGGTCTAGAAGTAGGTTTTGTGAAAGTTCCAGCATCATCAAGCAATGGTGGCCACAACTGAGCATCCCGGTTACCCAAACATATCCCTTAACCCCAGACAACAGAGCCAAAACAGGAGTTTCACATTCATTTATACACTCTCTCTCAAGACAAAAATGTGGAGAGACCTACCATTATCCTCTGAAGAGTTCAAGAGCATGTCCTGGTACACACACACACACACACACACACATACACACACACACACACACACACACACACACACACACCCCTCCCAAGAGGAGCTAGAAATGAAACATGTATAGATTTATCTGAGGGATGTATCAGTCACTTCCTGGTGAAGGCAGCTCTCCTGGTCCAATGTCCCAGGCTGTATCTGTTCTCACAGAGAAGACACTGTAGACACTGCAGTACCCACGAGTGTACATTGTTCCAAAGTATCCAGTGCCAGCTTGACTTGTTAACTGTACCTACCACCACCAACAAATCTTAGATCTTGTATTCTTCCCGATCTCTGAAAATTTCACCACATTTCAAACACTGCCAGCATCTGCTGACACTCTGTTCTAAGGAGCCTTCCCCTCACGTGCTCCCACTTGGTTGGCCTCCTGTTCTTCTCCAGCATCCCTGTGCATGCTCCTTTGTTTCTGCTGCCCCCAACACCCCAAGATTTATGCCCACGAGATCCTAACAGAGTTCTGTGAGGTATCTCAGCCTAGACATGGAGGCCACAACAGAAAGAAGCCCTGATGGCCCTGTCCCCACTTACACATTGCAACCAAGGACTCCAGGGTGGTGCTGCTGTCCAGACCCTGCTGGTGCTGTGAGCGTCTCACCTACCTTGCCATATAAAATATCACCCTGGGCAAAGGAGGAGCCAAGTGCACAGCTGGCTCTCCTTCAATATGTATTTTGGATGAAGATGATGGACTCCTGAGGGCCTTATTGTGTGGTGGAGTCCTACTAATAGAACCTGGGAACAGAAAATGTAAGACGGGTAGTCCATCACTGATGGATTCCTTCCCTTTCACTCCATGCTACCCAAGGTGTCAAAATGAACATTTGCCTCTAGGAGGATGGAGGGAAGTGGGTCTGGGTGTTCTTGAGTTCAGGATGTCCCTGTGCGAGTAGTTCTGTATCTGTCCTCTGCCCTCCATGGCTGGGTGAATGGAGGCTTTCAAAAGAAGATATTGAAGAGGTACCCACTGCGTGCTCCAGTATCTCAGCAGAACTATGTGCTCAGGTGGTACTTGCCTCAAATAAGGTGTGAACTTCTTGATTTCCTCCTGATTGCTCCCATGTGGTTGGCATCCTTTTCAGAGAGTTTGGTGTGAAAACACCCTGTCTGTTGCTTGAATCTGTCTGTGTCACAGAAGATCTCCCAAAGGACTTGTGTGTAATTTGTCTATAGTGAGTGTCCTTCCCAACACTTCTCATCATCCTCACCTGGCCTGCAGGTCGCCGTAATCATACTGCACACCCAACAATGCTGATGGATTTTGAAGCCCTTGTGAGCCAAATGTCACTGAACAAAACAAGCATCATCAACCCCCCTTTCGATGGTAATGATAAAGCTTTTGCTGATTCTCCTTCCCTTCTATTTATGATTTCCTTGTGTGACAGTGTCCGTGTCAACATGTTCCAGTTCATATCTTTTTGTGTTTACAAATAGATTCCTGTGAACTGGGAAAAGAATCCTAGTGCACAGAGGAACCCTGCAGAGACTACACGGGCACCTGGTGCTGGAACCTTCTTCTCTATGCAGCAGCAGGCAGAACTCCAAGTGCCAAGAGACATAGTGCTTCTCCCACACACCCATACCTCTTTAGGCATCTGCTTTCAATAAATGTGATAAATAGCTCCTGGTTCTATGTGTCAAGAATGATTCTTTCGGCACTCCAGCACACTGGTAATCAGGTATAGTCTGATGTATAGAACTGACTTGTCTGTCAGGAAGAAAGGACTTCATATTTACACATCTTCATACAAGTGGCATGGCATGGCAACCAGGATCACTGAGCTCAGCAGTGGACACTTGCATGAGGGTAAGGGCAGGAGCCTGGATGTTAATCAGTTAGAGTAGAAGAGGCTGAGTAGCTTTGCAGGGATGCACGTGTATGTGGCTAATATGGGTCACTGCAAGCACCCACGTTCTCAGTACTGTCCTGAGTACTGAAGGGACTCTACCTAGCTGGGACATGGCAAACAGGGCTCTGGCAGGCTTTACCCGCCTCCCCAGTACTCTCTGTTGTGCGAAAAAGTGTTATAGTACATTCTTAAACCTATCTGCCAATTTCTATCCCTCATTTGTCCACTTCCTCTTCCTGAGGCTGACTGCCAAGGTCCTTTTATCAATGCATTGATGTCTAGCAATCAAAAGCATGCTTTGGCTCATTAAATGAACATGCCAAATTAAAATTAAATACTGCACCCTAACATGGGGTTTCTCCCTTTATTTTATAAACTGCCATTCAGCTATGGGCCATGTCTAGCTCTCTCTATCTAGGGGCAGTCCTTTTACCCCCTGCCTCAACCACCCCAGGGACGAATCCCTCCCTCTTCCTTTTCTTCCTTGATTTCTCCACTTCTCCCTTGTCCTCTGTCTCCTGTCTTTGTCTCTTTTTCCCTGATCTTTCCCCCTTTGAGGAAAATAAGTCTCCTTTGTGCCAAGAACTTGGTCTTGGGTGTCCAGTCCCTACAGTCTCAGTGACAGACCGGTGTAGAATTCTACCAAAGTCCAACCAGGTGATCCTGTGAATGCTGTGCTTGCTTATAGGCATATGGGTGACCCCAAACCAGTTGTATCTCTGAAATGTCTCACCATAGCTTGGTAGAAAGTTCTCCACAGGTGCATTGATAGTTTCTCCTTCAGTTAACCTGTAATACTCTATATATTCTAAAGCACCTGTTGATAGGAAGAGACCATGGATAGCCTTTGTGTAGCCTGGGGAGTGAATGGAAACTCAGGTGAGGTGGTCATGATTCCACTACCTTTTTTGTAAGGATCCGTGGATATATTTGATCTTGATGGTTTCTTGAGAATCACAGTTGCCACTCACAATTGGTGGTAGGTGTTAGACTTGGGGAATAGTGCACCACCACAGGCCCATCCAGGAGCTCTGCACTCTCCTCTACTATGTAGGAAGCAGGTGCTTAGCCCATTCCTTGGATTCTTGTCATAACCGAACTACCAAGGGACTGTGAGCCTCCCAGAGGCTCATCCAATTGGGACCTGTGCTACATAGAGTCAAATGCCCCTTGCATCATACGTCTGGGGTGAGAATAATTGGGTTTGGTCTTGGGCATTGGGAGCATGGATGTGGACTTTGATTGGTACCCTGGATACCCCTGCATAATGGCGCACAATGTGAAGATAGGCTGGCTTTGCTCCATTGAGAACATAGACCATGGGATGGTGACATTGACAGGGTACACCCTGTTCAAAACAGCCCTTGACAGAGGGAAGCAGGCTTTGTCCTCAGAAGGGTTTCATCCAGCCTGGGTGCAGACACAGGATTCATGTGTGTCGAAGAGAGTTTCCCTTGGGAGCCAGCAGACAGGTTAAGAGGCTGAGATCTCTGCTGTGCAAATTCACTACAGGTCTTACTTGGATAGGCATGTGTTATAAAGAAGAGTGCACTTTTGTAGCCACAGAGACCTCAGGGAAACATGATACAACAGGTTAGAAGGCTGGGCCACAGGGTGGCTTGTCTGTGGGACAGGGTGGAGGTGAGCTGGATCCAAGGGACACTGCGTATGTAGTTGGTTTATTAGGCTCCATGTGTATTGACTAAATAATGGGGCTCCATGTCACAGTGTCTCTTATTCTGGCGCAATCAGAGCTGTGTGTCTGTCCCCAGAGTGTGAGAGCAAACAGTGGCTGTGGTTGGGGTTGGACTCAGAACTTCTCAGGTACAAAGCGGGTGATTGGTCTCCTCCAACTGTCCCCTCAAAGCTGTGTCAAACAGTCATGTTTACACAATTCTATTTCATTGACTCCACCATTCATTCATACCTCAAGAACAGAACTTTTCTTGAAGCAGAAACTTTTGGCTAATGCTGTATGATTCATATGTAAATAACTGGATCAAAAGTATTTTTTGGAAAGTGTTGAAAGCAATAAAAAAGAATGCACCTTGACCAATGTGAGACACCAGAGTCTCCTCCTTTGGGAGACTGTAACAACATATAGTGTAATAGTCTGTTCAGAGGGTCTATTCAGTTCTATTTGCCTGTTTCTAGGTGCTACCAACCATAGCTGAGAACCCAGGTAGGCAACCTTACTGGGAAGGTGCTAAAACACTTTGAAGTCCAAGGGGGAAGTCTGTAGTACATGCAGGGCAGTGCTAGAGACCACTTCGGGTGTAGAGAGATGCCTTTTCTTTGCCAGCTGCTTGGTTTTTCCCTACCAGTCGCCTGGGCTCTGCTGTGTTGTAGTCTCCAAATAACACACAAGATGCTGTATTAATTATGAAGCTGTTGGCCTTGCTTGTTTCTTTTCTTTTCTTTCTTTTTTTTTTTTTTGGTTTTACGAGACAGAGTTTCTCTGTATTGTTTTGGGGTCTGTCAGTCCAGCCCGGCCTCGAACTCACAGAGACCCACCTGCCTCTGCCTCCCGAGTGCTGGGATTAAAGGCGTGCATCACCACCACCCAGCAGCCTTGCTTGTTTCTTACTGGCTCTCTCTGGCTTAAGTATTTACCCCAAAACTGCCAATCTAAGTATTTTTCTTACCAGAGAAAAGTTTCAGGGCTGCTTACCCCTATGGCAGTTACATCTTGACTTCCTGAGTTTCTCCTACCCAGAGTCCTCCTGGACTCCTAGTCCCACCTATCTTGCTTCCCTATTGGCCAACAATGCTTTATTGAGACGTACACAGGACTTCCCCATCAACTGGGATAGCAGTTTGAATGGCCATAGAGATGACAGAGCTATGGAAAATCCGAGGGGTTGAAAATACCACCCACAGGCGTTTAACAAAGAGAGAGCACCTACCTAACAAGGGGAGATACCAGATATCGAGAGAGGGAGCGGAAGAAGCTGAAAATTGAAGGGGAAGCTGGATACACCCATAAGGTAGAAGTTCCAGTCTTTTGAATATTCTCTATCTCTGGTTGCCTTTTCATCAGTTGCATTTTTGACTTGTTTGTACTTTTTGTTTAAGACAATGAGTTATGTCTACACTACAGCAACCTTCCCATGTCTCCATTTTACTCACAGTAAAAGCAAAAATGCAACAGTGGCCCACTGTTAGCCTTTAACCTGGTCTCTGGCCAACTTCCTCTCCTTCCCTGCCATTTGCTCCATCTTACCCGCCCTTCAGTCTGTTCCAGGCCCCACTGAATGTCCCTTCCTCCCAGAGGCCTCATCCACTTCCTCATTCATGGCTCATCCCACTCTCTACCTTCAGTTATGTATTTCAGTGTCCTTTTGTGAAGCTGACACAGTCAATTCCATTTAACCTATAAAGCCCTTGTCTCTATAGTTGGTGTCAGTCTCATTCTATTTGGGTCTTCCTTCTGGCATGTACCACACTTGTAATAATATATAATTAAGTAATCAGGAGACAGAAATACACAGTGGATGGAGCATGGATGGTGAATACAATGAACACTTAACAACATAAGTGTAAGGAGATCTAGAGACACTAACTGAGGGTTGCATATCAGTGGAGGAAACCATCTTGTGCTTGGATCCCTTCCAAGTGGCTGGTTGCACCATGATGGGGAGGGTGTTACAGCTAGGGACCTTGACTGAGACACTTGACACTCAGATTATGTTTTAGAATCATTGGATCCTGCCACAGACACAATCACAACATCTACCTATAGGGCCTTATTTCTTCCTGTACATCTATATATTTTTTATTCCCTTTTTAACCCTAAATGTGTAGTTGGAACATTCTGAGTTGTGTTACATGTACACAGAGAGAGTAGACTTGTCCCACAGGCTCCAGAGGGTGCTGTATAGCACAATAGGAATGACACAGGCTACAGATATTTTATAGAAGTTCTTCATCAAAATAAGGGAGAGACTCTTCAACAGATTCTTACCCAGAATCTTGCCAAATAATTTTTCATCTCAGATTGATTGACATTGACTCAGAATTTTTCTACTTCAATTGTAAAATTGGTTGTTTTCTAAAATAAATTTTATTTAAATTAGAAACAATCTTATTTTACATATCAATCCAAGTTCCATCTCCCTCCCATCCTCCCATTCCCCTCACCAACCCTGTATTCCATCCCCAATCAACTCTCCAGGGAGGGTGAGACCTTCCATGAGGGAATCATCAAAATCTGTGAAGTCATTTGGGACAGGGCCTTGACCCTCCCCTGAGTATCTAGGCTAAGAGAGCATCCCTCCATGGGAAATGGGCTCCTGAAGTCCATTCATGTACTAGGAACACATCCTGGTTCCAATGCCAGAGGCCACACAGACTTCCCAATGCTCCTAGCTGATACCCATGTTCAGGGGGCCTGTTTATTTTAAAGACAGAATCTAATATAGCTGAGGCTAGCCTAGAACTCAGTATTCATCTGAGACAGGCACTGAATTCCGGATCCTCCTGCCTTTGCCTTTCAAGTGTTGGGATTATGTACTACCATACTAGGCTCCTTTTTATAAAATAAAGAGCTGCCCTCATTAGCTGTAATAATTCTCAGCACATCTAGGCTCCATCAGAGTGTTGCTGGAAACAAAATAGAGGAATCCAGGCACCAGAATTTTAAGCTGTGGTCTCTGTGCCACGTACTGTCTCCACCAACTGCAAGAGGATCAAGAGGTACTGACTAACCTATGCTTCAAACTGAGTTTGTTATATAGCATTCAGAGACACACAGCTTCTCAAATAATAAATGAGGGATTGGAGAGACAACTCATTCGTTTAAAGCACATCCAACTATTGGAGAAGGCCTGGGCTCCATTCTTAGTACATAGAGGGTAACTCAGAACTGACTATAACACCAGTTCCAGGGTGATCTGATGCCTTTTTCTGACTTACTCCTCTACCCTACAATCATGCAAGGCTAATATATATATGTAGGAAAGATCTTATATGTAGAGTATAGTTTTCCCCGCCAGTTGCCTGGGCCCTGCCGTGTTGTCTGAACTCCCAAATAACACACAGGAAACTATATTAATTATAAAGCTGTTGGCCATTTGCTTGGTTTCTTACTGACTAGCTCTGGCTTAAGTATTTAACCCATAATTGTTAATCTAAGTATTTCTCTTACCAGAGAAAAGGGTCCGGACCTCTTACTCCTCTGGCGGCCTACATGGTGTCTGATTCTGCCTCTCTTTTCCAGAATCCTCCTTGACTCCTAGTCCCACCTATCTTGCTTCCCTACTAGTCAACAGTGCTTTATTGAAACCAATCAGACACATATTTACAGAAAGACATCTCCCAACACTTATGCACATAAAATATTTGACTCTAAAAAGACTAAAATACTTGTGCTTAGAGAAACAATCGCTAGTAACATAACGCAGGTGATCTTCTAGGTATTATTGATATTAAAATCAGACTACTACCCTCGGTTTTAAGATGCTTCTTATTCTAGCTAATTTGATGTCAACTTAACACAAGCTGGGGTCATTTGCAAAGAGGGAACCTCAACTGATAAAATCCCCCAACAAGACTGTCCTGTATACAAGCCTGCAATGATGTATTTTCTTAATTAGTGGCTTATATATGTTCACTGTTTGTAATGCCACCTCTGGGACGATGTTCCTTGCTGCTATAAGATTCAGGCTGAGCTAACCATAAGGAGCAAGCCAATAAGAAGTACTTCTATGTGGCCTTAGCATCAGTTTCTACTCCAAGGTTCCTGCCTTGAGTTTCTGCCCTGACTTCTCTGGCATGAACTGAAATAAAGCATTTAATCCTCAAGTTGCTTTTGTACACAGTGTTTTACCAGGTCAGTAGAATCCTAAATAAGGTACAAATCAGAACCACATTGTTTACGTTCTTTTTTAAAATTTATTTTTATTTAAATTAGATACAAGCCTGCTTCAAATGTCGATCCCAGCTCCATCTACCTCCCCTCCTTGTCACCCCAAAGCCCCAACCTCCCACCCCTTTACGCCTCTGCTCCCCAGGGAGGGTGAGGCCCTCCACGGGGATCCCCAAAGTCTGTTTAGGTATGTTCCTGTTATTCCTGATCTCTCCAAGACCTTTATCATGAAGGAGTGTTGGATTTTGTCAATGGCTTATTCAGCATCTAGTGAGATTGTTGATGTAATTATTACCTGGTAATTGCTTTATTTTATATAGTTTTACTGTGTTAGAGTTAGGATATCTCCTTTCTATTTCGAGAAAAGGGAGGACATATTATGGGGCAATTTTTTTTGTACAGAGTGAAGATGCTTCTTTGCTAAGGTGTCTTCTGATTGGTTTAATAAAGTGATATTTGGACTACAGTTAAACAAGAAGAGACTAGGCAGGACAACCAGGAGAGAGAGAGTAATTTGGGATGAATCAAGGTGCATGGAGGAGATGCCAGTGAGATATAGATGGAGACAGACATACAGAATGAAGAAGAGATAAAAAGCACCATGTCAGAATTTAGATGAATAATATCAGGGTGATTTAATTATAGCTGCTAGTGAGAGAAGTTCAAACTAACACCAGGCCTTCGTAATTTTTTTGAGTGTTTTGCCATCGATTCTTGTGTGTTTTATTTATACTACCGGATGCTGCTTTTGGAAGGATAATGCTGGAAACTGAGCTTTCCATTGGAGTGAACTCTTTGCTGTGTCTCATCACGTTTCAAGAGATGGATGTCTCAGGAGTCAAGGAGGAGCCCTTTTGCCTGTCTTAGCGATGGCCCTATATGCAAGAGTGTTTGAAAAGGACCCTCCACGCTTAGGGCAGGGACCTGGGATTATGGACTGTCCGGATTAGCCTGGCAAAGAGAGGGGACATAAATGAAAGAGGGAGCAAGCAGCGTAGTGTTCGATTGGAAGATACAATGTAAGCTGTTGAAAGGACAAACCAAATGAAGGAACAAAACAGTAAAGTAAACTGGGCGGTGGTGGCACACGCCTTTAATCCCAGCACTCGGGAGACAGAGGCAGGTGGATCTCTGTGAGTTTGAGGCCAGGCTGGTCTGCAAAGCTACACAGAGAAAGTCTGTCTTTCAAACCAAACCAAAAAGGAAAACAATAAAATAATAAGCAATTGGTGTGTGATGGCCTAGATATGGTTTGTTCATTCCAAAATTCATTATCAACTTTAATTTCTTTTTTTTTTTATTTAGGTTAGAAACAATCTTGTTTCACCTGTCAATCCCAGGTCCCTTTCTCTTCCCTCCTCCCCCGCCCTCCCTATCAGGTCCCAGTCTCCAACCCAATCTCCAGTCCCATCCCCAAGGAGGGTGAGGCACTCCATGGTGGATCTCCAGTAACTGTCATTTCATCCAGGGCAGGGCCTAGGCCTTCCCCCCAAGAGTCCTGGCTGAGAGAGCCTCCCATATTGTGGCATGGGCACTCAATTCTATTTGTACACCAGGGTTAAATACTACCCAAGATCCCATAGATTACCTAGGCCTCTTCACTGACACCCACATTCAGGGGGTCTGGGTCAGTCCCATGCTTTCCATACAGCCATCAATCTGGAGTCCAAGAGCTCCCCCTTGATCAGGTCAACTGTTTCTGTGGTTTAAACCAGCTCAGTCTTAACTGCTTTGCCCATCAGTTCTCTCTTTCTGACACTGGATTCCAGGAGTTCAGTTCAGTGTTTGTCTGTGGGTATCTGCCTTTGCTTTCATCAGTCGCTGGATGAAGGTTCTGTTTCCTAGACTCTCTGGCAGTGCGATTGTATGCTGGCACTCCCTGATTCATGTCTAAAATTCATAAATGTTTCTCTTTTTGTGACTGGGTTACCTCACTCAGGATGGCTTATTCTAGTGCCTTCCATTTGCCTGCAAATTTCAAGATTCCATTGTTTTTTTCCCGCTGATTAGTACTCCATTGTGTAAATGTACCACATTTTCTCTATCCACTCTTCAGTTGAGGGTCATCTAGGTTGCTTCCAGGTTCTGGCCATTACAAATAATGCTGCTATGAACATGGTGGAACAGACATCCTTGCTGTATGAGAGGCCTTCATAATTAACAATAAGTTTCAGCATCATCATTTGAGGACTGGAGGTACCAAAAGAATGTCCAACTATAATACTTTCTCCTTGATTTCTTTTCAGTCTGTTTATTATTTGTATATAGGAGGGCTACTAATTTTTTTGAGTTAATCATGTATTCAGATACTTGACTAACAGTATTTAACTACCACAGTTCTCTGGTAGAGTTTTTTGGTTGCTCATGCATAATATCATATCACCTATAAGTAATGGTACTTGGCTACCTCCTTTTTGATTTGTATTCCCTCTATTTCCTTTAGTTGTCTGATTGCTCTAGCTTGAATTTCAAATACTATATTGCATAGGTACGGTGAGAGTCAAAAATTTTTCTTGCTCCTGATTTTAGTAAATTGCTTTGAATTTCTCTCTTCTTTTAATTTGATGTTGGCTGTTGGCCTTGGGTATATTGCTTTTATTATGTTTAAGTATGTCCATTGCATCCTGGATGCCAAGAGTTTTAAATTTTTAATTACAATTAAAAACCACCTCATTTTACATACCAATCCCAGTTGCCTCTCCCTCCTGTCCCCCCATTGCTCCCCCAGTATCTCCCCATTCCTCCTGCATGTACTCTTCAGGCATGTTTAGGCCTTCTGTGTGGAATCATAAAAGTCTGTCACATCATTTGGGCCAGGACCGAGGCTGTCCTCCATATCTAAACTGAGCAAGGTATTCCTCCAAAAGGAATAGACTCCAAAAAGTCAGTTAATACACTAGGGATGAATAACTGTTCCACTACCAGCAGCCCCACTGATTGCCTATGACCCCACCTGACAAACACATTCAGGGGGCCAAGTTCAGTTTCATAGAGGTTCCCCAGCTGTCAATCCGTTGTGTTTTTCCACTGAGTAGTACTCCATTGTGTAAATGTACCACATTTTCTCTATCCACTCTACAGTTGTGGGGCATCTAGATTGCTTGCAGGGTCTAGCTATCACAAATAATGCTGCTATGAACATAGTGGAACAGACATCCTTGTTGTATGAATGGGCATCTTTTGGGCATATGCCTAAGAGTGGAATTGCTGGGTCATGTGGTAGACTGAGT
>NW_024431215.1:0-1007 GCF_017639785.1 Mesocricetus auratus
ATTTGCACATGGGGATTTGACCTCTATCTCCACTCCAAAGTTGTGGGTGTCCTATTGCTTCAAAAATAAATGAATAGGGGAGATGTGAGGAGCCGCCCTCGCTATCGCTATTGCCGTTAGAAGATGGCGCTGACATCCGCTGTCAGTTGGAGTTAACTGTCGCTGTCAGTTGGAGTTAACTGTCGCTGTCAGTTGGAGTTAACTGTCGCTGTCAGTTGGAGTTAACTGTCGCTGTCAGTTAGAGTTAACTGTCGCTGTCAGTTGGAGTTAACCGTTTAAACTGTGCCTCTCCCGTGACGTCATCTGGGGTGATGTGCAAACCACCAATCCCGGCTCTACACATCTCACTCGGAGCTCCTAGGCTTATATAAGGGGCTGGGTTTCTTAGCTTGGGGTCTCCCTCTAAGAAGCTGATCATCTATCTCTCAAGATGCATTAAAGCTTTACTGCAGAAGGATCCGAGTGTTCTGCGTCGTTCTTGCTGGCGAGACGGTAGCGCGGGACAGTACCTTATTGAAAATTAACAATACAATGATGTGTGAGTTTCAACACGTGCACCTTATCGAAAAATAACGATACAATGGTGTGAGAATCTACACATGTACCTTATTGATAACTAACGATAAAACGCGGTGCGAGATTCTACACGTGTACTTCATTGAAAATTAATGATACAATGCTGTGAGAGATTCTACACATTTACCATACTGAAAAGTAACGATACAAACCTGTGTGAGATTCTACACATGTACCTTATTGAAAACTGACTTATTCAATGCTGTGTGAGAATCTACAGGTGTAACTTATTGAAAAATAATGATCCAAAACTGTGTGAGAATCTACACGTGTAAATTATTGAAAACTAACAAAACAACACTGTGTGGGATTCTAGGCGTGTGACTTATAGAAAACTAATCGTAAAACGTTGTGTGAGAATCTACACCTGTAAATTATTGAAAACTAACAACACAACAATGTGTGCGATTCTACACGTGTAACTTATTGAA
>NW_024431216.1:0-24051 GCF_017639785.1 Mesocricetus auratus
TTTTTTTTTTTTAATCATTTTTTATTTTAATTTTAAATAGCTTGTTTCACATGTCAATCCCAGTTCCCTCTCCCTCCCCTCCTCCCGCACTCCCCTTCCACCCTCCCTCCCACCCTATTGCCAAATCCCTCCACATAGGGGATGTCTAGAGTCTATCATTTCACTCTTGGTAGGGTCAAGGCACTCCCCTAAGAGTCCAGGCTGAGAGAGCATCTCTCTTTGTGCCATAGGCACATGAAGACAGATTGTATACCAGGGATAGACACTGATCCACAGCTCAGAGCCCCATAGGTTGCCCAGGCCTTCTCACTGACACTCACATTTGGGGGGTCCAGATCAGTCCCATTCTGGCCTCCCCACTGTCAGTCTGGGGTCCAAGAGCACTCCCCTGTTCAGATCAGCCGTCTCTGCTGGTTTTGCCAGCCCATTCCTTGCCAATTTGCTCATCACTCCTCTCTCTCTGTCACTGGGTTCCTTGGGTTCAGTTCAGTGCTTAGTTGTGTGTTTGCCTCTGCTTCCATCAGTCCCAGGATGAAGGCTCCCGGATAGTTATAGACATCAAGTTCATTATCAGGAATGGGCATTCGAGGTGGTCCTTCCACTATTGCTTAGCTTGCCAATTGATGTTATACCTTTAGATCACTCGAGGTCACTCTGGTGCCTGATCTGTCTTCGATCCTATGATTCCCTCTTCCCCCTATTTTACCCCCACCCCCTCAACTTCCTGTTCCCCCATGACCAACTCCCTTCCTCTTTACCCCCTCTACTCTTCCCAGGTCCCACTACCCCCCCTCGCCCTGTTCCCCATCCATTCAGAGGATCTTGTCTCCATCCTCTTCTCTTGGGTACTATGCATATATGCATATCTTTTAGGTTCTTTCCTGTTTCCCAGACTCTCTATCTGTGGAAGTGCAGACTGGCACTATCCTGATCCATATTTAAAATCCATATATGAGTGAGTACATACCATGTTTGTCTTTTTGCGACTGGGTTACCTCACTCAGGATGGTTTCTTCCAGTGCTATCCATTTCCCTGCGAATTTCAAGATTCCATTGTTTTTTTCTGCTGAGTAATACTCCATTGTGTAAATGTACCACATTTTCTCTATCCACTCTTCAGTTGAGGGGCATCTAGGTTGCTTCCAGGTTCTGGCTATTACAAACAATGCTGCTATGAACATAGTGGAGCAGATGCCCTTGTTGTATGAACCTGCCTCATTTGGATAAATGCCTAAGAGTGGAATTGCTGGGTCTAGTGGTAGATTAATTCCCATTTTCCTGAGGAATCTCCATACTGATTTCCAAAGAGGCTGTATGAGTCGGCATTCCCACCAGCAATGGAGGAGTGATCCTCTCTCTCCACATCCTCTCCAGCATAAATTGTCTTCGGTGTTTTTGATTCTAGCCATTCTGACAGGAGTAAGATGGTATCTCAGAGTTGTTTTGATTTGCATTTCCCTGATGGCTAAGGATGTTGAGCACTTTCTTAAGTGTCTCTTGGCCATTTTAGCCTCCTCTACTGAGAATTCTCTATTTAGCTCTGTACCCCACCTTTCAAGTGGATCCTTTGGTGTTTTGGAGACTTGTTTCTTGAGTTCTTTGTAAATTTTGGAGATTAGCCCTCTGTCAGATGTAGGGTTAGTGAATATCTTTTCCCATTCTGTGGCCTGCCTTTTTGTCTTTTTGATTGTGTCCTTTGCCTTACAAAAGCTTTTTAGTTTCAGAAGGTCCCATTTGTTAATTGTTGATCTCAGTGCCTGTGCCACTGGTGTTATGTTTAGGAAGTGGTCTCCTGTACCAACTCGTTGAAGAGTATCTCCCACTTTCTCTTCTAAAAGTTTCAGTGTGGCTGGATGTATGTTGAGATCTTTGATCCATTTGGACTTAAGTTTTGTACAAGGCGATAAACATGGATCTATCTGCAGTCTTCTGCATACCATTACCCAGTTATGCCAGCACCATTTGTTGAAGATGCTTTCTTTTTTCCACTGTACAGTTTTAGCTTCTTTGTCAAAAATCAGGTGTTCATAGGTGTGTGGGTTAAAATTAGGGCTTTCGATTCGGTTCCATTGGTCTACCTGCCTATTTTTGTGCCAATACCAAGCTGTTTTCAGGACTATAGCTCTATAATAGAGCTTGAAATCAGGTATGGTGATGCCTCCTGAAGTTCCTTTATTGTATAGGGATGTTTTGGCTATCCTGGGCCTTTTGTTTTTCCATATAAAGTTGATTAATGATCTTTCCAGGTCCTTGAAGAATTGTGATGGAATTTTGATAGGGATTGCATTGAATCTATAGACTGCTTTTGGCAAGATTGCCATTTTTATTATGTTGATCCTACCAATCCAAGAGCATGGGAGATCTTTCCATTTTCTGGTATCTTCTTTGATTTCTTTCTTCAAAGACACAAAGTTTTTGATATACAGGTCTTTCACTTCCTTGGTTAACATTATCCCCAGATATTTGATGCTGTTTTTGGCTATTGTAAAAGGTGATGTTTCTCTGATTTCTTTCTCAGTCACTTCATCATCTGTATATAATAGGGCCACTGATTTTTTGAGTTTACCTTGTATCCTGCCACTTTGCTGAAGCTGTTTATCAGCTCTAGGAGTAACCTTGCGGAGTTTTTGGGTCACATATGTAAACTATCATATCATCTGCAAATAATGAAAGCTTGACTTCTTCTTTTCCTATTTGTATCCCCTTTATCTCCTTTTGTTGTCTTATTGCTGTAGCTAGAACTTCAAGTACAATATTGAAGAGATATGGAGAGAGTGGACAGCCTTGTCTTGTTCCTGATTTTAGAGGAATTGCTTTGAGTTTCTCTCCATTTAGTTTGATGTTAGCTGTTGGTTTACTGTATATTGCTTTTATTATGTTCAGGTACGTTCCTGTTATCCCTGATCTCTCTAGGACCTTTATCATGAAGGGGTGCTGGATTTTGTCAAAGGCTTTTTCAGCATCTAGTGAGATGATCATGTGGTTTTTCTTTCGCAGATTGTTAATATGGTGGATTACATTGATAGATTTTCTAATGTTGAACCATCCCTGCATTCCTGGAATGAAGCCTACTTGATCATGGTGGATGATTTTTCTGATGTGTTCTTGAATCCGGTTTGCAAGTATTTTATTGAGTATTTTTGCATCAATGTTCATGAGGGAAATTGGTCTATAGTTCTCTTTCTTAGTTGTGTCTTTGTGTGGCTTGGGTATCAAGGTAATTGTAGCCTCGTAGAAAGAGTTTGGCAGTGAGCCTCCTGCTTCTATAGTGTGGAATACTTTGACGAGTATTGGAATGAGCTCTTCTTTGAATTTCTGGTAGAATTCTGCACTGAAGCCATCTGGGCCTGGGCTTTTTTTGTTTGGGAGACTTTTGATGACTGCTTCTATTTCATTAGGGGTTATAGGTCTGTTTAGATTATTTATCTGTTCTTGATTTAGTTTTGGCAAGTGATATCTATCCAGGAAATTGTCCATTTCCTTTAAATTTTCAAATTTTGTGGAGTACAGATTTTCAAAGTATGCCCTGATGATTCTCTTGATTTCCTCAGAGTCCGTTGTTATGTCCCCTTTCTCATCCCTGATTTTGTTAATTAGCATGTTCTCTCTCTGTCTTTTGGTTAGTTTGGACAGAGGTTTGTCTATTTTGTTGATTTTCTCAAAGAACCAACTCTTTGTTTCATTGATTCTTCTCAATGTTTTCCTGGTTTCTACTTGATTGATTTCAGCCCTCAATTTGATTATTTCCTGGCGTCTGCTCCTCCTGGGGGAGTTTGCTTCTTTTTGTTCTAGAACATTCAGCTGTGCTATTAATTCTCTAGTATGACTGTTCTCCAGTTTTTTCATGTGGGCACTTAGTGCTATAAACTTTCCTCTCAGCACTGCTTTCAAAGTGTCCCATAAGTTTGTGTATGTTGTGTCTTCATTCTCATTGAAATCGAGGAAGTCTTTAATTTCTTTTTTTATTTGTTCCTTTACCCAGGGATGGTGCAATTGTGCATTGTTCAATCTCCATGAGTTTGTAGGGTTTCTGCGATTTGTGTTATTGTTGAATTCTAATGTTAATGCATGGTGGTCTGATAAGATGCAGGGGGTTATTCCAATTTTTTTGTATCTGTGGAGATTTGCTATGTTTCCTATTATGTGGTCAATTTTAGAGAAGGTTCCATGTGGTGCCGAGAAGAAGGTATATCCCTTTGTATTTGGGTGGAATGTTCTATAGATGTCTGTTAAACCCAGTTGGGTCATAACTTCTATTAATTCTTTTGTTTCTTTGTTAAGTTTCTGTCTGGAGGTCCTATCTAGCGGTGAGAGCGGAGTGTTGAAGTCTCCTACTATTAGTGTGTGAGATTTTATGTGCATTTTGAGCTTTAGTAATGTTTCTTTCACGAATGTAGGTGCCTTTGTATTTGGGGCGTAGATATTTAAAATCGAGACTTCGTCTTGATGTATTTTCCTTTGATGAATATGAAGTGCCCTTCTTCATCTCTTTTGATTGATTTTAATTTGAAGTCTAATTTGTTAGATATTAGGATTGCTACGCCCGCTTGTTTCTTGGGGCCGTTTGATTGGAAGATCTTTTCCCAGCCCTTTACTCTGAGATAACGTCTGTCTTTGGTGTTGAGATGTGTTTCTTGTATGCAGCAGAAGGAAGGGTTCTGTCTTCGTATCCATTCTGCTAGTCTGTGTCTTTTTATAGGTAAGTTGAGGCCATTGACATTGAGGGATATTAATGACCATTGATTGGTGATCCTTGTTTGCGCTTGATTTATTGTTAGTGAAGTTATTTTGTGTAGTTTCTCCTCCCTTTTTCTTTTAGTGTTTTGTAAAGTATGATTCTATATTGCCTGTGTCTTTGTGAATGTAGTTATCTTCCTTGGCTCTAGGTTTTCCTTCTAGCATTTTCTGTAGAGCTGGATTCATGGATACGTATTGTTTAAATCTGGCTTTGTCATGGAATATTTTGTTTTCTCCATCTATGGTAATTGAGAGCTTTGCTGGATATAGTAGTCTGGGCTGGCATCCTTGTTCCCTTAGCGTTTGTAGGACATCTGACCAGGATCTTCTGGCTTTCATCGTTTCCATTGAGAAGTCAGGTGTAATTCGGATAGGTCTGCCTTTGTATGTTACTTGGCCTTTTTCTTTAGCTGCTCTTAATATTTTCTCTTTGCTCTGTAGGTTTGATGTTTTGATTATTATATGGCGAGGTGACTTCTTCTTCTGGTCAAGCCTATTTGGTGTTCTGTAAGATTCTTGTACTTTCATAGGCATATCTTTCTTTAGGTTAGGGAAGTTTTCTTCTATGATTTTGTTGAATATGTTTTCTGTACCTTTAAGTTGAAGTTCTTCACCTTCTTCTATACCTATTATTCTCAGGTTTGGCTTCTTCACGGTGTCCCATATTTCCTGGATATTTTGTGTTAAGGATTTGTTGGTTTTGAGATTTTCTTTGGTTGACGATGCTATGTCCTCTAATGAGTCTTCAACACCTGAGATTCTCTCTTCTATCTCTTGTATTCTATTGGTGATGCTTGCATCTGTGATTCCAGACCGTTTACCGAGCTTTTCTATTTCCAGCATCCCTTCATTCTGTGTTTTCTTTATCGTTTCTATTTCAGCTTTCAATCCTTCAACTGTTTGAGCTGTTTCCTTAATTTTCTTGGTTGTTTTTCTTGGTGCTCTTTAGATTCTTTGAGAGATTTGTTTATTTCTTGAATTTTTCCCCCATTTCATGGATTTTTTTGTTTGTTTTTCTTCTATTTCTTTAAGGGATTTCCTCGTTTCTTCCTTGAGGCTCTCCATCATCTTCATGAAATAATTTTTAAGGTCTGTCTCCTCTTCTTCATCTATGTAGTGCTTTTCAGGTCTTGCTGGTGTTGGATCCCTGGATTCTGGTGGGGTCGTGTTGGTGTTTCTATTGCTGAGTGATCTCTTATTCTGTCTTCTTCCCATCTCTTCTTCCAGTGGGTGCTGGTGGGGGCTTTCTGTCTCCACTGGTCTCCTTCTTTACTGCAGCTGAAGCTGAAGCTGGCCTCGCTGGGGTTGGGGTCTTGGAGGGGCTGATCTCTTTCCTGTGTGGGTGGCTCTTCTGAAGCTGGGCTCGCTGGGTTGGGGTCTTGGAGGAGCTGATCTCTTTCCTGTGTGGGCGGCTCTTCTGGAAGCCGGGAGCGGCCCCGAAGATGGAGGGGGATGGGTGATGGGCGGGTGGTCCCAGCCAGAGACCCAATCTCACCTGAAGCTGGGCTCGCTGGGTTGGGGTCTTGGAGGAGCTGATCTCTTTCCTGTGTGGGCGGCTCTTCTGGAAGCCGGGAGCGGCCCCGAAGATGGAGGGGATGGGTGATGGGCGGGTGGTCCCAGCCGGGGACCCAATCTCACCTGAAGCTGGGCTTGCTGGGTTCGAAATTATCCCCATCTTAAAGACGTGAGGAACTTAGTTTCCTCTTGGACAGAGTTAGTTAGCACAGGTGGCCTAATTCCTGGTAATTTCCTTGCTCTTCCTGACAGTCCCACTTGTCCTTGCCTTGGCAGAGTTCAGTTCACACACACATATAGTCCCTAAGTGCAAAGACTCAGTGGAGAAACCCTGCCCCAGTGAGGCACAGCAGACACTGGGAGCAGGGGTTTCTCCACTAGTCTTGCACTTAGGGACCTGTGTGGCCAGTGTGAACTGAGGCTTCTACCAAAGAACAAGGGTGGGACTGTCAGGAAGAGCAAGGAAACCACCAGGAATGCGCACCAATGCTAACTAACTCTGTCCAGAGGAAGCTAAATTTACGTCTTTAAGATGAGATATTTCAGGCCTTGTAGCTTCGGGTAAGTGGGTCTCCCAGCAGGTGCCCATGTAACCCCCCTCCATCTTCAGGCGCTTCTAACTCAGAAGAGCCACCCACCCAGAAAGAGATCAGCTCCTCAAAATTGCTCCAGGTGAGTTAGGTCTCTGTGGTTCTACCATATCACCCATCCCCTCCCATCTTCAGGGGCCGCTCCCGGCTTCAAGCCGCCCACTGGAAAGAGATCCAAGCTCCTCAGGACCCCCAACCAACTGTGCTCAGAAGATTACCCACACAGGGAAAGAGATCAGCCCCTCAAGACCCAACCCCAGAGGTAACCAGCTTCAGCTGCAGTAAAGAAGAGACCAGTGGAGACAAGCCCCCACCAGCACTGGAAGAAGAGATGGGAAGACAGAATAGAAGTCCTCCAACCAGCCGACACCAACACGGCCCACCGGGGGATCCACAGCGCCCGCTAGGGGCTAGCCCCGCGGAATGAGAAGAGGACAAACACGTGTTTTCATGAAAGATGATGAAATTCAAGGAAAATGAGAAGTCCACCAAGAAATGGAGAAAACAGATGCGTGAATGGGGAAAAAATTCAGAAAGCTAAACAGATACTCTCAAAAAATCTAAAACACCAGAAAAAAAGTGGCCAGAAAACAGAGCAACTCAAGCTGTGAAGGGTGAAAGCTGAAATAAGACGATGAAAACACAGAATGAAGGGATGCTGGAAATAGAAATGACGGTCTGAATGCAACATCACCAATAGAATACAGAGATAGAGAGAGGAATGGAGAACCGTGAGGATAGCATCAGCAAAAAATCTCAAACAACAGATCCTGGCCTGACTCTCCCAAGAAATGGGACACCGTGAAAAATGACCAAATAATAGATATAGAAGAGGTGAAACTCTACATAAAAGGCACAGAAAACATATTCAACAAAATCATAAAAACTAGCTAAAAAGAAAGCCATGAAAAACACAAGTGTACAAGAACTAAACAAACGACCCAGAAAGAAGTCACCTCGCCATCTCTTAGGGTATCAAATTTTGAGCAAAAATAGAGCAGCTAAAGGCCCAGTGTAAAGTGTTTCTATCAATTACACTGACTTCTCAATAAAAAACGATGAAGCCAGAAGTCCTGGTCAATGTCCCACAAGCTAAGAAAACAGAGATGCCAGCCCTGATTACCTCAACAAAGTGATTACCACGTAGATGGAAAACTAAAACTATTCCATGACAAGCCAGATTTACAGCCTAATACGTATCCATATTCCCAGAAAATGCTGACTAGAGCCAGGAGAAAGATAACCCCACATTCACAAATTTTGAAACAATATAAATCATGCACAAAACACTAAAGAAAAAAGGGGAGAAAACCCTTCGCCCATTGCTCGTCAAGCATAAAACAAGTCACTATCCAGTAATATCCACTCAGATATCAATGACTCAACACTATAAAAGACAGATTGCTGAATAGATCTGGCAGACAATTTCCTTCTGCCTACAAAGCATCTGCACAAGACAAGGCAGTCATCTCAGAAGAAGCTGGAAGATCTTGATCAGCATTTTTAGAAAGTAAGCTGGCTGCTCTTGTCTATACACATTCAAAATTGAACTCAATATTCAATCAAAGGATGAAAATACGAAACCATCAAGGCGAATCTCATTTAAACTATCTCGCCCCAAATAAAGGCACCTGCATTCAAATGAAAAGCACATTACCTAAACAAGATGCCGTCTCACATAATAGTAGGGCTTACCCTAAAACCTGCAGCAAATCGCAGACAGAAACCCAATGAACAAAGAATTAATGAAGTTATGACTGTTTAACAGACATAAGCATTCCGCCCAAATGCAAGTTCTGACTCAGAACGCTATGACACGAGAGCATGATATCCACAATTTCTAAAAAATTGGAATATCTTGAACCACCATCTACATTAACGATAAATTCAGCAATAGCGTAGAAACCTACGAGCATGGAAGATTGAACAATGCACAATTGCAATCCTGGAGTATTCAGAACAAAGAAAGAATTAAGACTTCCTCATTTCAATAATGCATGGACCTTGTAGTGCTGGAGAAGTTTATGGCACTAGTGCCCACATGTAAAACTGGAGGTTTTGAATCATACTAAATTAGCTTTTGTAATGTTCTAAGAACAAGAAAGTAATCCCAGGAAAGGAAGCAGGCAGCCAGAAGTAATCAAAGAGTGAGGCTGGAAATCAATCAAATAGAAGGCTTTCCAAGGGAAGAGCGATGAAGAATCAATGAACAAGAGTTGATTTCTTGAATCAACAAATAGACACTAGACCTCTGTCAAACTAACCAAAGATTAAGAGGAAAACATGCTAATTAACAAAGATCGAGGATGAAGAGACAACAACGGACTCTGAAATCAGAATAAATCAGGAGCACTCCGCACAATCTGTACTCCACAAATTTGAGAGGAAATGGATATCACTTGATAGACAGATAAAACAATCTAAAACGAACCTATAACTATTAACAAGAACGATCATCAAGAATCTCCCAAAGCCCAGGCTAGATAACTTCAGTCAAATTACCAGAGCAAAATACTCGTAGAAATATATTCCACACTAGCAAACAGGAGCTACTTCTAAATATATGAAAGCTGCAATACCTTGACCCAAACACAAAGACCTGACTAGAACCTATAGATAATTTCCTATGGTAATTGTCTGAAATACCAATAAAATACTTGCAAACGGGCTAAGACACATCAAGTCCACGTCAAACAGAGCTTTCCTTCAGAATGCGAAATGAGATTCAACATTAAAGAAAATCTATCAATAATCCACCATCAATGTAATCTGTAATATAACTAGATGCTAACCTGGCAAAATCTTCATGATAAAAGGTCTAGAAGATCGAGAGTGGAAAGATGCAAAAATATACAACGTAACATCAAACTAGATGGAGAGGAAACTCAAACAACTATACAAGTGGAACAGATACAGGCGTATCTCTTATATGGCAGTTCTAATACGGCATAAGACAACGAGATAGAAGTCAACTTTCGTATTTGCAGATGATATGATGGACTATATGTGACAAAAACTCATGAATTCTCTGAGCGTGTAACTAGTAAAAAGTGGCGAATCCCAGGTAAACTCAAGAAGATTATTTATTATACACAGATGATGAAGTGACTGAAAGAATCTGACTATCACCTTTGAAAAATGACGGCATCAAATATCTTGAGGATAGCCAACAGGAAAGACATAATATATCAAAAAATATTTGAAGAAAGAAATCAAGAAGATACTATCTTCAATAACAAACAGGATCAACATAATAATATGGCAATCTTGCCAAGAACAGTCTGTAAGATTCAATGCAATCTATCAAATTACATCGCAATTCTTTCAAAGGACCTGGAAGATGATCATTAATCAACTTGCTAATGGAAGAACAAAAGGCGGGACAGCCAACACATCTGCGACGAGGAACTTCGGAGGCGTCACCATACCTGATTTCAAGCTCTGTACTAGAGGAGCGCATGAGCCAATAAACAAAGCATTGGTAGCCCGGCACGTAAATAGGCAGGCAGACAATGGAACCGAATGCAGCCTAATTTTAACCGCATATGAACGCCTGATTTTTGACAGAAAACGTACGGTGGAAAGCATCTTCAGCTGTGCTGTATAACTGGAGCGATGGCTGTAAAATTTAAAGTTGATCATTAATTTATCCAGCACCATAAACTTAGACAAAATAGTCAAGATCATTTGTCAGCCTGCTAGGCTTTTAGAGAGAGAGTGAATTCCTCTTCAACAGTGGCTGAGACGCTCTAAACGCCTTTGCCAGTGACACGAGCACTGAGATCAACAATTAACACAAATGGGGACCTTCTGGGAAACTAAAGAAACTTCTGCTAAGGCAGGCACAATCCAAAGGACAAAAAGTCAGATGCTAAATGGGAAGATCTTAATCTGACGGAGGCTAATCTCCAAAGGTACAAAAACTCAAGGAAGCGATCTCTCACAAAACGCCAGAGGATCCGCGAAAGTGAGATGACAGAGCTAAATAGAGGATTCTCGGTATGAGGAGGACTAAAATGGCCAGGTACCCAAGAAGATGCTCATCATCCTTAGCCATCGAAAATGCAAATCAAAACAGCTCTGGGCTACCATCTTGCTCCTGTCAGAAATAGCTAGAATCAAACACGCAGTAATTGCGCTTGGCATGCTGGAGAGAAGAGGACACTCACTCCCACTGCCGAGTGGGACTGCGATCTACAGCCTCTTTGGAATATCAGTATGGAAATTCCTCAGGAGAAAATGGAATTATCTACCACTAGACAGCAGTTCCACTGCTAGGCGTTATGCAAGTGAGCGGAGTTTATACAACAGGCATCTGCTTACATATATTCATAGCAGCATTGATAATGCCAGAACTTAGGCACCTAGATAGCCCCTCAACTGAAGAGTGGATGAAAATGTGCACACTTACAATGGAAGTATTACTCAGCAGAGAAAAACTGTGGAATCTTTGGGGTAAAAACAGGGAAAATGGTCTTGCTGGAAGAAACATCACGAATGAGGTAACTTGATAAACAAAAGACAGAGCATGTGTCTATTCACTCCTTCCGTTTTAAATATGGATCAGGATAGTACTTGTCTGCTACTGATAAAGTCTGAAACAGAAGAACTAAGATAATAAATATGCATGTACTGGAAGGATTGGACAAGATCCTGCAGATGGATGAAGCAGGCGTAGGAGGGGGTAGAGGGAGTGGAAAGTTGTCAGAAGAACAGGGTAAACAAGGGAAGAATGCTAGAATTCAGCTGAATCAGTACCAAATGACTTCAGTAATCACAAAGTATAACATCAATTGTAACTAAAGCAATAGTGAAGGACCTACCGAATATACATTCCTGAAATAATGAGCGATATACATAACTATCGGGAAATATCTAGGATGATGGAAGCAGTAGGCTGCTAAGCAGCTAGTGACAGGAGAGGGAGAGTGATGAAGTAAATTAACAGGGAAATAGACAACAAAACTCAGCGGGGCCGGCTTTGATCTAGGCAGGGAGTAATAGGCTGGGGCAGTGGGGAGGGAGGATAAAGAACTGACTAATGTGAGTAATCATGAACATAAGTAACTATGGGAAATACAACAATGAATCAGTGTCCTCCTATTTATACAATCTGTCTTCATCTGCTTCTGAAGCACAGAGATGCTCTCTCAACATAGATACAGAAGTGCCTTGACCTACCAAGTGAATGATAAGATCTAGGCATCCCTATGTGGAGAAATTAACACGTAAACAAGGAGAGGAGGAGAGAATAAGTTGGCTATGAAACAAAACATTAAAATTAAAAATAAAAAATGATTAAAAAAAATAAAAAAAGATAAACTCACAATTCAAAACAAACAATCGCAGCCGAACTGTATTCGTGGACAGGAGTTTAAGTTGCTATAATATCTTCGACGATGGTTTAGCGTAAAAAAAGTGTAAAGGGAATGGAAATTTAAAGGATTTGGAAGATGAGGTTAAGACTACTAATAGGAAACTTTTTCCAAGTTCCATATAATGGAGTGGCAGCCGTGAGAGTGAGTAATCAGTAACTCATATTTTGGTCACTATTTAGTTTAGGTGCTGAGAATCTATGGCTGAAAAAATTATTCTACTGGTGGTAAGGGAGAGAGAAGTTGCTGTAGCAGGACTCCCGAACCCTTTCTTGGAGTTATATATATAGTACTTATTTATTTATTTAAGATGAACACATTTATATTTTCCTGGAAAATTTAGGAACAATTGAAATAAAAACAATGCTCATCAGAAAGATGAGTGACTCTGAAAGGATAAGGGATAACATGAGTAAAAGCCCTCTTCTGTTTCTGCATTACCGTGGTAATGCGTGTGGCCATGAAAAGATGGCATGTGCATAATGTTTATATGTGTGCAGTGAGAACGGATGGCTGATGTTTATATGAACTAGCCACTACTTGTCATGGAACTCTCTAGTATGTGACCCTTGATTTGGCCAGGCTGTGAACTAGCTGGCTGGTGCTGGAATTTGCAATAGCCCATCCCTACGCAGCTTTGTATGGGTCTCAATATTTAGCATTATCTCGGGTGACCATCTTTGTGCTCTAACTGGAGTCAAGGATTCGTAACAAATATCTCTGAACTAAGTACTCCTCCTTCATCGATATTTTCCCCATAGTAGTCAAGTAATTGATGAACAACACAAGAAGTAACAGCTCTTGGAAATGGAAAACCTAAATCATTTGTTCCCAATTTTGGAATAATTTACATTGCAAACATTATGAGAGGACTACTGAAGGACGAACTAGATGTGTGGTCTCGAAAAGTTGTAATGGGTGACTGACTCAGTGGACAAGAACAATTTACTACACTTAATAGACGACAATCCCATCCCAAATATAAGCACAACTCAACATGAGGCTCACTATTGGTGCTCTCTATTCAATGAGACGAAGAGGCGATGGAAAACGGCTTTCTGCAGCTCAGTTATGCATGAGTACATACCATCACATGCGTACCACAAAACATCTCCCGTGTGTGTGTGTGTAATGTGTATTGTGTGTTGTATTATTATGTGTGTCTGTCTGTCTCTCTGTCTCTCTCTCTCTCAGCAGCAATGTAGCATTTATGTCTCAGACACACACAGCTAATTGCCAGAAGTATGCACATGTGTATTTTAAGACAAGGGAGCCGCGAGGTACTCTGAGTAGCCCACTGTATTTCAGAGGGTAAGGAGATAAGGATGCGATTACTCATATAGGAGTCAGAGCATCAGTGATCACTGGGGCTGGGATCTAGTTGGATTGTGAACCTCACTGTGAATGCTGGCCCAGAGTCGCCGAGAACAAGCTGCTGGCCATTGCACTCCATTTATATCAGTGAAATTACATGCTACACCGTATTATAGATCCGTGACAATGTTTTCACTCATTACACTTCTCATGAGTCGTCTAAAGTGTAGTATGTATTTAAAATGTGGTGAGATGTGAAGAGACAGAGATGGCAGGGTTGCGTGTGTGATGAGTGTTATTCCTGCAAAGATGGTAAATCAATGCTGAAAGCCAGTAGGCATGGGCAGCTGTCAACTCCAGGGTGTGAGACAGTCAGGATGAGTCTGCTCAGAGTGGGCAAGGTGCAGGCAAAAACGTGCTTATCTAGAATTTAAGATTGGCATGTAACAAAGTATTAAAACAAATGAATGATGAGACATTATGTTTGATCTCACCCAATACACAATGGCAATTCTATATGGACTGTAACTGTAACACTGAAAATTTCTTTTGAAAGTAAACAAGAAATACAGCACATCTTATATACGTGGGAACAAAAGGCTATGGCTATTTATATCTTCTGTTGAAAGTATGCAGCACTAAATTGATCCTCTTCTTAAATGAATGTATATTTATAATCCATCAGCCATTTAAGTATCTGTTAAATTATCTGAGTGAGCTGGTTTGGGAACCTTTCACATAATTTTCGGGAGATTTAAATAATCTAGTTCTCAGACAATGACCCAAGTCCTAGGCATCCAAACATCTCACTGGCAAAAGGGATTAGAGACTCTTTACAGGCAGGGTAGGCACTTGCGACCAGAAAGTACATGCTCCCAGTGATGACACAACTGCATCACCACAGTTCCTGGACGTTGCAGACATCCATTGAAAAGTTTCCGTCTCCCAGCAACTAACTGGTGTCTGCTGAGGAGGAAGCTGTGAGCTACTAACAAATTTCCTTGTTTCTGAATCTTATAATTTCGGAAAATGTGTGAAATTGCAACATGTGATGTATAGCCGATAAATGTAGAAATGGGCAAAATACATTCAAATAGAAAACTACCCCTTTGATCTTTAAAACGTTGTCCTGGAAGGTTACCTGGCAGGCCCCGCATGAAGCCCGCGGAGTCGAAAGAGTGGGCGCAGACCTGGGGCTGCAACCTCCCACTCGCAGCCTTGCCGACTGATCTTTACTCTGCCGTAGCCCGACTCCACCCTCTCCCATTGACCGATGAGTGTGCTGAACTGATACAGGCTGTGGCGTATCTTGGTTCTCCTAATGAAAAGCCACCCACATCTGATAAGAAAGCGGCGGTTGAAAGAGCGCACGCTGAATTCGTTGAGAAATCATCATGGGGAGAGCGTGCAGGCGATGTGTGGGCTGTGACGTGCACAGGGATCCACAGGCAGAAGAGCCCGTGGTGGCCCACGGCCCTTTGAAACATAAAAAATCAAATCCCAGTATAGACCGCACCCTCTTGCTTGCATGTGTGCTGTTCCTAAGCGACTCAGATATCTGAACCTAGGGGCCATGCTATCCCAAATCATATGGGGATTCTCTCATGCTCCTTGTCCCCATAAAAATCTGTAAGCTGGGTATGTGGTTGTACCTCTTCATCAATAAGATAGTCTTTGACTGGCCACAGTATGATCTCAACCTTCTCTAGCCTTCAAACCTCCTTAATCCAGAATATATAGAGTAGTGACACCCTCATTACGCAATTATTTCGTTCATTACCATGTTGCTGCTTGTTATGAAATATTAATAAATAGCTGGGTAGAGGGTTGTCAAGTCGTGACCCACAGCTTTGAACCCCGCCGGTGAGCGGTGTTAGTTACAGGTCACATGGCTGGAGGTATTAGCTGTTACTCTGTGTACTCAGTGATACATACATAAGCACACTAGCGGGAGAATTTAGATCCAGGGGAGACAGGCAGCTGCAGGTATGAAGTATCACCTCCACCCTACAAAGTGTAGTGGGTGCAGGTGCTGGTCTTCGTGATTCCTCGCCTGGCTCTTCTGTGTTTTATATTTTTAATCTTCTACAGGTACTGGGACAGTCACTGTTGAGTCTTTTTGCTTATCCATCAAAATTATATATTTCGGAGTTGGTATGTTCATCTCTTTTAGACAGACTTTGTTTTGTACTGGAGCAGCAGGATTTGTCCTTCAAACAGAGGTGCTTTGTGTCTGACTTTGTAGTAATGAACTCAGGATCTAAACAAACTGATGAGTTCGTGGCATTGAGACTCAGAAGTTAATGAACTCTGGTGCCTTCATTTGACGTAAAATCCACTATTCCCAAAGAACTAAACACTAGCAATATGTAAATGTCAGCAAACCTGCTGTTACTCTGAATGCATTAAGCAGAATCAATGTGTGTCTTTTTGTTTCAGATTGTAGCGTAACAGTATGACTTTCACATTTTGATTTGCAAATGGAATCGAAATTTACCAACTGTGATTATAAGACATTTAAAGACTTTGCCGGACCAGTCCTATACACCACACATATCAGCTTGTCAAGAGTCCCCAGACCATGCTACACGATGAGCAGAACAACTGTTCTTGAATCTAGATATTAGCACAAACTATAACTATGTATTTAGGTGTCAATATATTGTTTTTAGCATCGTCTGTTGCTTATTAATAGATGCCTCAGACTTATACACATTACTTGTTCTCATTTTGTAAGTATGGTTAGATCATGTTCAGCTTTTAATTGAGTGCAGGTATCATGTTTTTATAATGTATGTAACAGAGGCTGAAATCGACCGAGCTTTGGCTCACACTACATTTTACTATGTAATAATGCTCACAACTATGAAATGGTTGGAAACAACACAGAGCTGTGAAATTCTGATTTGAGTAGTCTAACAGTATACCTGTTATAATATCAGAGGAAAATTTATTATAAGTTAACCAAACTATTTTAAAGTACCTGCTATATTGAATTTCTATGTTTTATGAAATACTTAGAAAAAGGTACAACATATTTATGTTTATTTGAAGATATAGGAGAATAATTGAAACTTTATTTACAAACATCACATACCCTACCACTTGGTAAATAACCTGAATGAACATTAAAATAACAATCCCAACTAATTATGGAGATTACTCCATTCTGAACGAGGGTGCAATAAAAACATCAAACCTAATGACAAGTATATACAATACAAATTGTGTCATAACCCCATTGCTTTGCATTGCGAACTAATAATACACTTACAGAAAAGCTGAATAGATAGGTATATCTACTGAGATGCATGGGCTACATGTTATATATCGGAGGACACGGATTTACTTTTATACGATCAAAGAGAGGGTAATATATCTTGAGCAGGAGGAATTCTATAGAACGGCGACCGGCGCATGGGTATCCATGGGGAGCGATCTCTGGCCCTCTATACATGGGGAACAGTCTCAGACTATAAACGCCAGTGGCAGCTGTAGAGGATAACTTTCGGCCATACATGTCATTATCCACAAGAACCGAGAAACTTTTTACGAGAGCGCTAGGCGCGATGCCCATGCTATGCCAACAATACACGTGCTTAAGAACTGCCTTTACAATCCAGTAACAAGTGTATATAATATAATGTGAACTCCATTTGCAGTGGAGATGGTTGCCCCGTGTATGGGAACTACCCCAGAAAAATGAGATAAACCACCAAGACCTTGACTCGGCTCTTAGGCGCTATAATCCAAGATGCCAATTCCTACAACAAGATGTAACCATATGACCATAACGCACATTTATAATGGCAGAACTAGGCTAACGATGTCCCTGCTAAAAGTGGATAAGTAATGGATACCTAAACAGAAAAACAATGGAATCATGAACATAGAGTAAATGATTAAACATAAGAAAATACATTGTAATTCACAAGAGACATGTGTATACCTACTCATATATGGATTACAGGTGTGGGGGGTTCATGCAGCCTCACCTCCCCCCAGAGTCTGGAGAACAGAAACTCGTTCAGTGGGCCTGTCGAGGCAGACTCAGAAACCGGAGGCTGAGGCTCAAGAATACGTAACAGAGGAGAATTTGAGATGAGTTAAGGCTGAGACCGAAGTTTAGCCCCGAGTAGCTGACCCAGACAAGATTGCTCACTTGAATCCAGACCTCAGCCTGGGAGGCCAACATGGAAGACCCCGAGATCGGCGTGAGAACTAGAGAATCCTGAGCTGGGCAGCTGTGTGTTACCCATCCCAAATATAAGTACCCCGCCCGTTCTGGGACTCCCATGGCGGGTGTGGGTGGTGCACTCTCACCACAACCCCCCTTTTATACTAGGCCCACACACACCCAGTATGGACACCCCCATGGGCCACCAGCCCAGTGAGAGGTTAACAGAGAGGAGGAGGAGGTGGGGAGCGCAGGGAGGGAGAGCGAAACCTTGTTTCTTAATCAAATTTAAACTGGAAAATAAAATATAAAAAAATATAATAAATGCTTTTCAGACTGATGAGAGTACTCACTGTAGAGTATCTCCCCAGTTATATGTATAGAACTTGAAATAATCTGAACAGGTAGTAAAAGGGTAGGCGGGCCTATTCAATACTGTACTTCAGAAGCAGACTCCATGAGAGCAGAACCGGGAAAACTTCTGTGCTGGCTTCAAATGGCATTTGGCTCTGTCTCCCAGAATCCTCGAGAAGGGATATTCCTGCCATCTTGAATCACTCAGCTCTCTTTACCAGAGGCGAAACTACTAGTAGGCGAGAAGACAAGATTACCGAATATTGGCATCCTCTGCCATGTACTAACTGCTTCCTCAGGCAGGCTGAGGACTCATTAATCTATAGAACTACTTTTCTGTAATCATGGAACCAGAGAATCACTGGTATAGGCGACTGATAAGAGTCAATCTCTCTCTCTACCTACTCTCCTTTCCTCCTCACTCCCTCTTTCACTACTTGACCCTCCTACTCCTACTCCTACTTCGAACTCACATGTTTACATGAACTTTGCTGATAACTATTGCACAAGTACACAGAAACAAAAACAAGGATGGTTACAATGTTAAAAAGATTCACTAAAATCTAGAAATTTCTCAAACATCTCTACTAAAATGGACACACATGAACAGTAATCAGAGCCTGTTTAGGCTCACACTGGAAGTTTGTATGACTCAGAGAAGACGATATAAATCTGCTATGACAAACGTAATTCAATTTGACACCACAAGTTATTTAGTTGCGCTGGCTGTGAACAGAAATGGGTCCTCATAAGTAAATAGAATGATTAAGACTGAGCTTTAAGTGTAAAACTACTAAATAACTTCAGGGTGCTACAAATGTGAAACCTCAATTAGATCACACTATTCAAATGTACAAACTAAATATATTACCTTGATATATTATATCTTTCTGAGTTTATTTCGTTTTAACTGGTAACAGTATGGATAAGAAACTATCCCCATCAGTATGCTCCATTAAAATTTCAGCTGTGTAAATAGAAAATGTGGTGGACTCTTTATTTTAGATGTAAGGGCGCACTTGGGGTGCTCTAGAGTTATAAACCATCCGCGGCAAGAAATAATGGAATGTGCGTTTTCTCTGTGAATGTTACAACGAGTGTGCCTTTACATCCTGACGTTTTGTCAGGATTATCTTTGGCACAAGCTGTGATTCCTTTGGGGCGGCAATGTGGCTCACGAGACCGCTTTCAAAATCTGGCAATCAGGGGTTCCAGTCTTAGGATGCATGAGTGCTACCCGCCTGTGGTTGAATCCTCTGTCTTTCGGCACCAGGACACCTTGATTTAAGATGGAATTCTTTGTCTAACTCAGGAGAGCTGGGATCCAACTCTAGCGTGACAATTAGAAATGTGTGAGCAGCGTAGCGGAGTATGCCTGGAATGCTCAAGTGGTAAAGTGTGAAATCTGTGGGTTGGTGTTTCCCTTGCTGGCTGAAAAAAAAGGAGAGCAAGTCCCTTTATTCATAACGGGAATATAGTTTGAACGTACAATTGATAATACCGTTATAAAAACTTCATGCTAAATTCTATTTCTACGGGGTTATATCTTGTGTTACAAGGATCTACTCTTTCAGAAATTCTCATTTCACTAGCTCACTTTCATATCATGTTATCTCTTCAGAAGGTTTAAGTCATTGGCAGGCGTTTCTTACCATTCTTGTATTCCCTCTGAGATTCTGAAGTAGGACGAACCGGCCCTCAGATTACAGATTCTATGCAGAAATCTCAACTGAAACACATCTGCTAAATATTTTCTTCAGTGTCTTAACCAGTCGAGATGTGGGGTTAAAGCGAAGGTCGAAGAGGCCAGCCTGGGGTTCTCACCCTCACCCACAATGCCCAGGCAAAGAAAGCGACCCTGTCCTGAGAATGTGACTCCCACAGACAAATCCACCGGCCCTCCGGACTGCACTGAAGCTCCCCTGTCTCCTCCCGCCCCTTGACCCTCCTCTAAGTATAAGGATAAGTCCCAAGCGGCAGATTATGAGGACCATCTTTGTATTGTGTTTGCGTTGTGGACAAATTTCGTAGTTCAGATGGCCTTTGAATTAACATGGTGGTCACACTTCTGTCTCTCAGTGCTAATATTAAGGTGGTCACACCACTGTAGCCTCAGATCTAGCGACTAGTATGGCTGGGGTTTTGCACTCTGATCTTTTAGGCCCAACTATCATAATCTCAGATCATAAACAATGCCCACACACCTTCCTTTGATGGGAGTATGTATGTTTGGTGTATGATTCCCCCCCCCCCCCCTCATATATAATGTGTGCATCACAGATCATGCATGCCTGCCCCCCCAGGGTTCCTAGGCCTAAGTTACATGGTGAAACACATATGAATGCTGGGATTCTCTCAAACTTCACGATGCCCAATCTTTTGACCTTCTCTTGAGTAGCTCAAAATTTTTGTATTCTTTCTACTTTATTTAATTTAGGAGATGGGGTGCACACTCACACTGCTGTAGCTAAACTTTTAACTAAAAAAGATTTAATCAGTAGAAGGGCATACTGGCACAACTGGAAGGTAAGGGCGTCATAGCGAGAGGATATTGTGGCCTGAGCTGCAAAACAACTGAAACACTGAATCTCTTGATCAGGCCGTGTTAAACTACTCGAGAATCACCCTCTGCCCGGAGATTTCCTGGTGATTCTAAATCGATCAAACAGACTAATAGAGTGGTTAATTCATTGCTCTAACGTGTCTGTATATGACATCCTTTTGAGACGAAGTGATCATGGTGTAGTAGATGGGACGTATGTGCTGGGATAGAGATACTGCTATGTGCACCCACATATATATGTGTCCATATATATATACACATATGTGTGTGTATACATATGTATATATATTATGTTACCACTGTGTACTTCCCAGGAAGGGACCCCCGGTTTTTATGTAATGATTCTACCCTCTATACATCACCTGAGTGTCTCGAGCTCATTTTTAGTGAGTACCATATTCTTTTGGAACCCCAAGAAGAGGTAAGAGTACCAAGGACATGAGGAAACAATTTTTTTAGGAATTCAGGAATTATTGAAAAGGTATTTTTGTTCTGCATTTTTTCTAAATCCGTCAACTGGAGGCTTAGAGCGAAGATTGCTTATAAAAACAAGTGCTGACGAGCGTTTCGAGATTCTTGAAACGAAACTGGTCAGTGAATACATAGTAAAGAACTCTCAGAAATCTAGGTTTGTAAACGGCAGGCGATAACTCGTGAACAAGTTCACTCAGTATTTCAAATAATGTGCGGTTACTTGTTTCAGCGTAAAAAAATAGTTACTGAATCGTATGTAACGAAACAAACAACAGGCAAACTCAGCACCGAGCCAGGGTTTGAGTTGAGTAGGCCTACGCGTGGCCTCTGAATCTACGATCTCGCGCTCATCACTGCTCTGTGTCATTAGCCCTCCTTTTAGGCTGAGGTATCGGGGATACTCGAGGACCTGAAACTAATCATAATATTTTTGTCCCAAGCACGAGGATAAGATGAGTTTAATTTTAGCGGTTTCCTACGAAACATTCCAACCCCTTCTAAAAGACTGCAAACATACAATCCCTCTGGGCCTTGGGAGGTCGGGACTGGGCCATTGATGCTGAGATAATGTATTTAGTCTCACACAAACATGACTTTAACCGTACAAATTTTTCAATTAGCCGGAAAATAAAAACTCATCTGTAAAGCTGAGCTGTATAAACATCCCTTAAATTCTTGGCAGAAAATTTCTTCCCACCGGCTGGCTATTGGGCAGATCGACGATCGCATGGTTCGCTGTGTCTAACGTATCATCTACAGCCCCACACAATCTGCCACCCTCACACCACCTCTCTACTCTGGTCGCGGAGAAACCCTCTAGTGGCCTACCCCCGCGCGTCCCACCCCCTGAGGCCTCCTTACCTATCCCCGCTCTCCCCGCTCCGCCCCGGGAACGAGCGTCGTCATTACTGGCAAATCATATTCATGGTAACTCACCCCTTTCCGGCTCATGTATTCATGACTCGGCTGAGGCGCTTCAGGCGCTAGCCCTCCGGCAGCTTGGGCAATTTGAACTGAAAACCACTGGGTGTGGAAAAATATTATGTGAGTGGTAATATTGTTGTGTAGCGAGACAACAACGGCGAGCGCGCCGGATGTTGCCAGTTCTCAAACATTCGGATCTTCACCTCAGTTCGCTGCGCCGAACATCGCATCTCTCACGTGCACCGCCGCCGTCTCCGCGATATAAAGCAAGTATAGCTCTTCTCAGCAACACACTCGGAACTGGAAGCGGCATAGCTGCGACGTAGTGCCGCCACTCGCAGCCGGCGGTGAGTCCGAGCCCCGGCGGCGGCGGCAGCGGCGCCGAGGCTCGGGCTTCCGCGCCGGCGGTGGCGGCGCGAGCGGCATGGGAGCAGCGCGTGAGCGAATTTACGGGCGCCGCCGGGACGATGCCGGCCGCGCGGAGACACCGGAGCAACGGCGCGGGCACCTCGGTCCTCGGCAAGGCCTCGGTGCCCGCGGCCCGGCGGCGGCAGCGCTCGCTGCTGCTGAGAGGAGCGATGAGCGGCGTCTATCGTACCGCCCTCGGCGTCATCTCCGTCCTCATCACCGGCCGCCGGCGGCACCTGCTCGGCCTCGGCATCTCTCGCCAGGCCTGGACGGGGCACGCTGCTCCTGAAGCGCCGGCAGCCAGCGCGGCTACGGCCGTCGGACAGAACAGATGGCACCAGCTCCAGCGGGCTCTGTCCCGCGACCGCCGCATGTCATCGTACTGCGCTCTGCGCGCGCTGGGTGCCGGCCTCCGGATGGCGGCGCTCGAACAGGCGCAAGGCGACGGGGTGGTGGGGTGCTGAGCCAGGCCTGCCGCCTACCGGCAGCGATCCAGGCGCGGGCGGAGAGGACGTCAGGCCTGCTCAGCGCTCGAATATGTCCAGGGTCCCCGCGCCTGCGCTACTGTCCTCACCGCTCCCCGCCTGGACTACCGCACCCACGCCAACTCCACGCCCTACCAGGCTCGCGAGGTGACGGTTCCACCTCGCACCCGCACCAGCACTCCGCAGGGCTCGGCTGATCGACTGGACCCCTGCAACGGTGAAGCATCTCGAGCTAAGAACGCCGAGGCCGGCCTTAGGCCGGAATACGCCCTCAGCTCGACCGCCTTCCCCCGAGACCTCGCTCCCCGCAGCCAGAGTCGATGGCTGGCCGGGTCTGCCAAATTCCAAGAGGACAGAGACGGTACAGCTCCAGCCAGTCTGTCGACCGAGAGGACCGCACATAACTCGCCGCCTTTCTGTATTTGATTTCATGGAAATTTACCGAGCACCTAGAACGAGAAAACTGTTGCAGATCCCAAAATATTACCTCTTCAAAGCAGATTCGAAAGGAACTAATGGAGGAGTACAAGAGGCATGGACTCGGAGTGTACTCATCGGAATTCTATGCCAGGTAAGTTGCCCGCGCGGTATAACTCAACCTGGCGCTGTCGCTTCAGGGGGCCTGTGATTAGTCTGACGACACACCTTTGCTTGTTCACGTACATCTATAGTACCCATCGAGCATTCTTTTGAATCTGCAAGCTGGTTAGTGTCAGAGCTGGGCGAAACCAGGTGAATAAATTGACAAATCTATGGGTACGGAAACAGATTGGCACACGGGAGAGGGGTAGCGGCCATAAGTGCTTTCCTCAGGCCGCTGCCTGCGGATTGCGGGATTTCAGGAAACCATCATTTGGACGGGAGGACATTGTAAAAAAAATGGCCCTGGTTACCGCCTCTCTACCGGCAATGCAATTCTGCTGCCGAACAGAGTGACCCTTGTTGCTTCCCTTGTCTGCCGTAGGCACCTGCTACGAGCCCTATGTTCAGACGGACAAAGGCTCATCATCAAATTATACCTATAAATGGAACTCCTTTCAAATCTGTCCAACCTGGGAAGATTATACCTGAAGTTTTGTGGCCCTCTCTGTTTAAATGTTCCAACCTAGGAAAATTTAACACTATGTTAATATGA
>NW_024431217.1:0-2366 GCF_017639785.1 Mesocricetus auratus
TGAAGTGTTCAAAGATAATACATTTCAGTTTGATCTTGAAAACATAACCTAATGTGACTGCAAGTTCAATTGTAATACTTGCCTAAATACTCACCTACATTTTTTATTGCTCCATATGGTTGGTAATAATAATTTTCGAGGTCTAGAAACTTATATTACATTGTTAAATTAACTGTATAGGTACAACATATTGAAAAAGAATAGAAATGTGTGTACTGTATGTTTTCACAAATTAATGTCAAATTTAAGATACTATACAAAATTTGTAAACAATATACAAAGTCCAATCCAACTTAAAAAATTTAAACTAGTAGTTGTTTTTGGAAGTAGATTTAATAATCTACCCTTTTACCTTATCATGTCTATAACTTCCCTTTTTCTTTGAAAAACCAGAACACTGAATCTAATCTTCTGTTTTAGCTTTTTCACTGATCACTTACTCTCACAACTTGTAACCAGTCTTCCTAAACAATGACGAACATCCATAACTTATAGATTGACCAAAAAGCACCCATGCCATCTCATGGAAATTTGGATATAGTTTTCTTAAATTGACTTTCTGCTTTCTGGGGACAAGGGAATGTTTACAGGATTCCTAAAAGTAAAGTTTGTGTTAATTGTGAATTCCTGGGAGAGGTAGCAATATCATTTTTGTCCAGTCTCTACAAAATGAGAGAGTGCAGAGTTTATCTCATGTCCTGGCTAGAGTAGTCTGTGAGGAAGGGTGACCTCAGCTAGTTACCTCAAAGTTATTCTTAGCAGTCTCTGGGTGGCTGTATATCAACAGGGCACCTTGAAATTGTCCTGAGCTGTTTGTCCTTCAAAACTCATCTTTGGTTGGTATTGTTCAGATTAAGGGTGCAATATAGCCCATGTGGAATTGTTGTCATGGGGCCCCATCATCATTTTGGAGACTAAAAATGTCACTGTTAGTCATTTTCATGGTTTATGGTAGAAAATGGTTAGAAACTCAAACCTGAAATAAGGTACGGGGAAGTAGATGAAACCTTCTCCCGGAATTATTTATTACAGTATAAGCCCATTAATAACATGACAAAAATGTGAAGATACAAATATATTAACCTTATAACCTCTAAATACTCCTGACTCAGTCTGCAGAGTGTTAGGTGCTCTCCTATCCCTAGCTGGACTCAGATAATCTGTTCCACTTTTCACTCATCAGCAACTGCTGTTTCTACACCTAAGGTGGACTAAGCATATAGAGAAGCCCTCAGAATGCAATTGTTCTGATTCAATGATCCTAGCTTCAATCCTGTTTCTCCTTGGAATCATTCTTCCCATCCTTTATTTCGATCCAAGGGCAACATCTAGGGCTTTTGGTGTGCTAGCCACTGGCTATTCTTCACAGTGTATGGTAAGGCAAACCTTTAACCCCAGCACTCAGAGACATGCAGATCCTGTGATTTAGAGGCAAACCATTTCTACATAGTGAGTGATTTCCAAGACTGCTAGAGGAACATGGTAGGACCCTGTCTGACATGACAAAGAAACCTAACAACTAAACATAGAAAAGAAAGAAAATGGGAACCAGAAAAAAAAGAAAAGCATTCTATGACTTCTACTTCATTATCATGGCATACACAGATACACACACAGACACACACTCACACACACTCACACACACAGACACACACAGACACAGGCAAAAAGACCCTCATACACACACACACGGACACGTATACATACAGACACTAAAACAGACACATACACACACAGATACACGCAGACACACACACAACAGATACACACACGCCAGAAACACAGACTATCAATGCACACTTAAATCACTCAGACTATGGTGGTTTCAAAGCAAATGGCCCCCAAGTAAAGTGGCAATGCTAGCAGGCATGACCTTGAAATAGCCATCATTGTCTTGATGGGGAAAAGTGTCACACCGAGGGCAGGCTTTGGGGACTTTAATTTTCAACTTTCACTGAGTGTGACATTCAGCTGATGTCTCTTGCCTACAAGTTGCATCACTCTCAGCTCCAGCACCTCATCTGACTGGCCGTTGCAATTATTCACAAGCATTATGGTCTGAAGTTCTGAAAATATAAGTGAGCCAATCTCAGTTAAATGTTTATGAGTTGCCTTGCTCAGAGTGACTCCTTACAGCAATATTTAACCCTAACTAACACACAGAGTCACACACAAATAAAATTCATTTCATTGTTTTGGAACTCTGCTTGGGAATATATTTGCTCTTCATTAAATACAGAACCAGTAACATGTAAATATCTGTCCGGCCCAGACGACCAGTAACACTTAGCCTTTCATCCCTAACTGCATTCAGAAACTTCTTCTACCCCATTCATGGATCCCTCCAGAAAGCCCACATTTAAAAT
>NW_024431218.1:0-20454 GCF_017639785.1 Mesocricetus auratus
CTTTCTCACCTTAACTATATTATGAATGAATAATGGATACTGAGATATATGAACACTTTATAAGCTACTTAAGTTTTCAAGAAATAGTTTTGAAAGCAATACACATCTCACTTACTAATTAAAAAGTTTTGATTATATATACTTTTAATGAATATATACTCCTTGAAATGATCTTCCATAAATGACTAAAGCTTGTTTTTTTGTGCTTAGTCTTTTATAGAGAGAAGGAGAAAACTGTGATAATAGATCTTGTAATGTATCACAGAAATAATTTTGCCAGCCTGAAATGGTGTATGTCTGTATTCCAGCATTCTGGAAATCTGATGCAGGGAAGTTGCCATAAGTTCAAGTCCAGTGTGGGCTAGACCAGGAGATTGAGGCTAGCCTGTGCTATAGAGTGAGACCCTGTCTCAAAACAAAACACAAAAGAAGAAAGAATTTTCCATATCTAACAATTCTTTAAAAACAGGAAACTTTGCATTCGTGAACTATATATTTAGCTAGTTTAGGAAAAATTTTAATTCCCTAAAAGTTTGGTAATAGCAACAAATATTAGTTTCCATTTTTTACTATTAGTGTATTTAATTGAAATAATATCAGAATTTCCCTCCAGACCAAAAAAATGATAGCTAAGAAATGAAGCAGATTTTTATCACCTTTACATTTTTTGTAAATGTTTTCTATGTGAGAATTATTATTAAGCATGATGGAATTAATGCTTCTTAAATGAAAAATTATTTCTCTTCATCCATTTCATCAAGTCTATGAAGCTAAAATGAAAATCATCCCTTATTTCATGCAAATGTGGAGATAAGCCATTATTAGTCTCTTTCTATTAGCACTGAGAAAAGTTTCTTGTACTCGAAGTTTGAATTAAAACTTATTCTTAGAGTTATTCTAGAAAGTTATTAGAGTTAAAAATATGTGTTCAATCTTTTAATTGGTGATATTATCTGCATTAAGTTAGTTCTTGCTCTGGAAATGACTGCAATGTAATCTGATGGATGAGGTCACTATTTACTTTTGTTAATAATGGAAGATATTGAACTTTTACAAGAAACAATTGCAGGCCTTTCCTAGGACTAACTCTTAGATAACATCACATTAAACATTAAAGAAAAATGAGATTCTAATAGTATTTCTAAAACCTTCAAGTGTTGGGATAGATGCAGAATAAGGGTTTAACCAAATTGATGCCTTGGTTGTAAACTGGTTTAACTATTATTTAATTGAGTTGTTTAGTAATGTTTTGTTTTCAAACTAACCAGAAGGGAACAGTTTTTCAGAACCTAATAGTTCCTTTTTCTAATTATTTTTTTCTGGCTGTATTATCTGGTTAGCACAGCTTTATAAGTAACCTAGCATTTACTTTCCAATGCCTTAATGAAGACTGTAGCAGTTGAGCTCCCACCAAAAGCTGGAAGAGTTTTCTTTCTTTATGTACTATTGACATTTCAACTAGTTTATTGGCTGTCTTTGAAAAAAGACCTCCCATTTTGCTCTTCATCTCCCATTGTCTTAGTCAGTTTCTATTGCTGTGAAGAGACACTATGACCATGACAAATCTTAAAGAGGAAAACATTTAACTGGGCAGCACACAGGAAGAGAGGTAGCTAAGAACTCTATATCTGGATCCATAGGCAGCAGGAATAGAGAGGGATACTAGGTCTGGCTTGAGCATTTGAAAACCCAAACCCACCAGTGTGACACACTTCATCCAACAAGGTCATACCTACTCCAACAAGGTCATGCCTCCTAACAACGCCACTCCCTGGTGACCAAGCATTCAAATCTATGAACCTAAAGGGGACATTTTTTTTAATTTTTAAATTTAAATTTAAATTAGAAACAAGGTTGCTTCACATGTCAATTCCAGGTCCCTCTCCCTTTCCCTCCCCTCCTCCCAAGCACTCCCATCAACCCCTCCATTATCTCCTCATTTCCCCTGGGAGGGTGAGGCCCTCGATGGGGGTGTCCATAGTCTGTCATTTCATCTAGGGCAGGGTCTACACCCTCCCCCAAGACTCCAGGGTGAGAGTGCATCTCTCATTGTTGGATGGGCACCCAAAGTCCATTTGTATGCCCAGGGTAAATACTGATCTACTACCCAAGGCCCAATAGATTACCTCCTTACTGACACCCACATTCAGGGGGTCTTGATCAGTCCCATGCTGGATTTCCAGCCATCAGTCTGGGATTCAAGAGCTAACCCTTGTCAGGTCAGCTGTTTCTGGGGGTTAAGCCAGCCCAGTCTTAACCCCTTTGTTCATCAGTTCTCCCTCTCTGTCACTGGATTTCTTGAGTTCAGCTCAGGGCTTAGCCATGGGAGTCTGCCTCTGCTTCCATCAGCCATCGAATGAAGGTTCTGTTTCCCAGACTGTCTGGCCATGGGATTGTAGGCTGGCACTCCCCAGATCTATGTCTAAAATCCATATATGAGAGAGTACATGCCACATTTCTCTTTTTGTGACTGGGTTACCTCACTCAGGATGGTTTCTTCTAGTGTCATCCATTTGCCTGCAAATCTCATGATTCCATTGTTTTTTTCTGCTGAATAGTACTCCATTGTGTAAATGTACCACATTTTCTCTATCCACTCTTTAGTTGAGGGGCATCTAGGGTGCCTCCAAGTTCTGGCTATTACAAATAATGCTGTTATGAACAGACAGTGAGGTCAACAATTAATAAATGGGAGCTCCTGAAACTGAGAAGCTTCTGTAAGGCAAAGAATACAGTTAGCAAGACAAAAAGGCAGCCCACAGAATGGGAAAAGATATTCACTAACCCCACATCTGACAGAGGGCTGATCTCTAAAGTTTACAAAGAACTCAAGAAGCAAGTCTCTCAAACACCAAAGGATCTAATTAAAAAGTGTGGGACTGAACTAAATAGAGAATTCTCAATAAAGGGGGCATTCTTATTCAACTCACTACATACATCTTTGTTGAGCCTGCCTATCCCTGAAACTACCTTTATCTTCCATCAACAATCATAGCTCATGAGAAAAAGAGACTGAATGTTCAACCCTAAATGGTACATCTATAGTAACATCACCACCAAGGCTCAGAGGACATCTGAGGAAGAGGAGACAGAGAATTTAAGATTTGAGGGATGTGGAGAAGCTTTCTGTCTTCTGGTCATGACTTGGGTATTGAAATCTGAACTCACAGCAGCCATGGTACCTGCACATGACTTACAGAAGATTAAGCCAGCAAAAATCCCAGCATAGATGGGGCAGATGATCTCTAGGCTTGACCAATTAATGAGGAGCCATTGGTAATGGGCAGCTGGAAGAGGGAAATTCATTCTCTGTCAGGATATTGTCACTGGTAGTTTTGCCAACCCTGGTACTTGGCTGCATATACATGCACACATAGGCAATTCTAACTTGATTTAGTGGGTTAGTAAAAAAAGACATGAAGTTTGGGGAAGGGAACTTAACTGGATATGGGGGAGTTGGATTGGAAAATGGGGGTATATATGATCACATTTCATTCTATACATGCATGAAATTCCCAAAAAAAAAGAATTCTTTTAAAGTAGCACAATGTATCTGTACTTTCAGGAAAATCCCAGCCTATGAAAGAAATGCATTTTCCACTTCTAAATCTACCATGTCTAGCTCTTGGCATACAATCTGAGTTTTGAGATATTGCTAGAGAAACCACACAACTCTGTCCCAAAGGAAAATGTCGTCTTTACCCTCCTGATAGGAAACACATCAGTCGTTTCCAAGGCCTGAGAATTTAGCTTCATGTGTTCTCAACGAATAGAATGGCACTTATCCTTATAGGTGAGGGTTTTTGGGGGGGGGGTATTTAAATTAGAAACAAGCTTGTTTTACATGTCAATCCCAGTTCCTTCTCCCTCCCTCCCTCCCCTGCTCCCCAGTGATCCACTATTCTATCCCCTTTCTGCTCCTCAGAGAGTGTGAGGCCTTCCATGGGGGATCTCACAATTGGTTTTTGCTTATATTTACTAATTCACTATAGTCAGTTTGGCCAGAGCCCTTACATCTCATTTTTCCTAAGTCCTTTAGCCAAAGTCAAGTTCTCATCTAGGCCTTGTGTCTTATTAGAAACTGGCTGATTCGTAGACACTTATGCCTAAGTACTCGATTTTTAATTAGATTGTTACATCAATGTGTGTGCAAGCACATGTATGTGGACACACACATAAATACCAAGTCTAACTTAGTCACCAGTATTTGTACTTCCAGTTAGAATTGCAGAACCTGTTTGGTTCATGGTTTTGCTTACTGGGAGGGCAGTTCTCGTGCTATTTCTATATGATGGCCCCAGGTATATGTTTTTCTGATAACTACATAATGATGTTTGCATTTTCAGTCAGTTTGAACAGCTTACATGAGGAGTATGGCAGTGATAAAGGCTAGCTTTGTTTCCTGATCAGGATAACAAAATGGTATTTTCTTTGGATTACTGACGGCCATGCTGTCTATCATCACCCTTCATATATTTAGGGATTTCCTTGGGTCTTAAGAACTATTGCAGCCGGGCGTTGGTGGTGCAAGCCTTTAATCCCAGCACTTGGAAGGCAGAGACAGGGGGATCTGTGTGAGTCTGAGGCCAGTCTGGTCTACAGAGCAAGTTCCAGGACAGCCTCCAAAACAATACAGAGAAACCCTGTCTTGAAAAAAAAAAAAGAACTATTGCATCCAGCATTTCCTCAGGTTCTTCCACCATGATTGCCTCAGGAATTAGATGGGATGAGATCAATTGATTCAAACATGGTGCTGCTGTATCTCTGAGAGTGATGTTGGGATGCCCACTGTGCCGCTGATTCAGGAGACTTCTGATTTTGCTCATGTCTGAAACGATGGCATGATGAAGTATTAGTTCCTTTCAGAATCTTTCTACTCTCCCGCTAGTTTTTGTGAAGTGGAAAGAATGCAGACTTTGGAGTAACCTGTATCTAGATTCTGGTAAAAATGATACGTGCTTTATCAGATATATGAAATTAACAAGCTTTCTAGTTCCTCATTGATGTGTTGTTGGGGGTGGAAAAATGCATGTGTGTTGATTAGCTTTTACCTTTCCTGGACCTGTGAGGCAAGGACTGAAATGGAGTATTTTCTCATCAACGCTCTGTTCTTTGAGCTGTTTTACATGTTTCTGTTGGAAAAATACCACTCAACCTATACAAACTCTCTCCTTTTTCCTGTTTCATAAATTTTAGATGCAGTAACTGTTATAAATTAGCCATCAACATCTCTGGTTATCACTAGGTAGTTCCAGGAAAAGGACTTATGCATATTAATTTGGTTGGTTTTTCTGAATTGAATATCTTGTTTTCTGGAGAAGTGTGTGGCATTTTGTGTGTTTACCTTCAAAACACAAAAACTCTACTCCTCTAACAGCTTGCCTTCCTTCTGCTTTTGCACTTTAGAAGATTTACAAACAGGTTTTGCATGTAACTCTCACTGGCTGAAACTGTGGAAGCAGATCTGGCCAAAACAGCTTCACTCTGCAATTAGTCACTTAGTGCTAAATCTTTCTTCAGTGATACACAGAAAGATGACTAGGAACATTCAGGTGACTGATCTACCCTCTTATAAAGTAGCCGCTAATGTTTTCAATGAAAAATACTGTTGGATTTTCAGGAAGCTACATGGTCTAACAAAGTACTATTTTTAGAAGCATGCAGAAGCTTCACAGCATCATTCATTCTGCTCTGAGGCCCACCGTGTCTTTGATGAAGTCCAAATTGTGAAGCACTGTTTCTTATCATCTGTTTGATTTAGCATGAGCATCTGTAGAACTTCGTTCAGTAGTCCCCGCTTCTCAGTCTTTTCCTCCTGGCAGTCTGCAGGCAACACTGCCTTCCTTACTTCATCAGCCAGTCTTTCTCTACTCAAGGAGTTCTTGAAATTTCATTATTTTCTCTTGCTGTGACATGGGGAAGTAAGTGTAATTTCTTGGATTTATTCTTAAGGAAATATGTAATTTTTACATTATTAACTACTCTACAATATGTATCTGTGTTTGAAGAAAAACATAGGTCTGAATCAATCTTTAGTGTAGTATTTAGTGTGTGCTGTTGCTGTTTTGTTTTAATTTTTAAATTACATGTCTTTGTGTGTGTGTACATGTGTGTGTGTGTGTACATACATGTGTGTGGTGGTGCACATGTTAAGGTCAGAGGACAAATTTCAAGAGGAAGTTTTCTCCTTCTACCATGTGGGGCTCAGGGATCAAATTCGGGTTGTCAGACCCGAGGAAAACTGCTTTTACTTACTGAGGCATTTTTACCCAGCCCCTTTAGAGAATTATTGATGGAATCATTCTTTATTCTCAGTTTTACTTTCTGAGACAGGTCTCATACAACCCAGGTGATGTAGCTGGTGATGACCTTGGGCCACTGATCTTCCTCCTTCCTCCTCACAAGTGCTGGCTCGGGTTGCTGATGTAGACCACTATTCCTGGCTCTGTTTAAATGACTGTTCTTAAGGAGCGGAAATAATGTTCATTAATTCATCTTTTCATTCACTTTTGGAGAAATTGTCTTCTATGTTCCAAAAAGGATTAGTTTTATTTACAAAGTTGGACATGCTGTAATTGCATATTAAATAAATAATCAATCAAGAAGTTGGGATAGAGAAAAAGAACCACATTTTTTGCCTGGAGGATTTCAACTTCACAAAGCCAAAAGAGACTCCTGTATAATTTATGGTTCTGCATGACCATGAGAACATCAAAACAATACTTTCCTCTTTATTTCAGAAATAGATTTTACTCTGAAATATGAGTTAGGTGGTACCATTTAGACAGTCTCTGTCCAATTCATGGTGAACTATAGAAATATTTCCTAAGACTCCTTTTAAAAGACTTCCATAGTGTAGGCTCTGTTGTTTGGGTGAGTGTCCAAAAATGTGTGTGTAAAAAATAAACATATGATTCTTCAGAAAGATACTAACGAGATACTCTGGGACCCTAGGAAGTGAGGCCAAGTGGCCTACTGAGGTCATAGCCTCAAAGGGAATTTTGGAACTCCAATATAGCTGTTTCCTGGCTAATGATGCAATCTGTTTGCTACACCACACACTCCTCCAATGACGCATTGTTCTCAACAGAACCCCAAACAATAGGCTGGCTGATCTTAGAACTACGCATCAAAACAACCCTGTCTTTTCTTTTTTCTTTTCATTTTTTTTCCAGACAGGGTTTCTCTGTGTAGCCCTGGCTGCCCTGGAACTCACTCTGTATACCATGATGGCCTCACACTCAGAGAAATCTGCTTAACTCTCCTGAGTGCTGGGATTAAAGGCGTGTGTCACCGTTGCCTGGCTAACATCCTTTCTTTATAAGTTATACGTTTATAAATTAATTTTTTCAGGGTTTTGGTTTTTCTTGTCATAGTCACACAAAAATTCCTCATATAGTAGAACAATGATACTATACCAAGCAGAGCCAGATAAACTCACATTTATTTCATTTACGTAAGAGCTGTTTCCAAACTGGAAACCAGTGTAAAAGTTTCCTATTAAGAAATGATATATTCACATGATAAATCCTGTGTAAATGATAAAAATCAATCATCACAGACTATTAACACAGCAGGTGGATTACCACAAAGAACAATGCTAGTGAATGGTGAGTAGAAGAAATCTGGATATAGTGTCTGTTTCCCGTTGCACTCAGAGAACTGGAAGGAGACAACTTTGACAGTGAGGGTCTTATTTCTAGCTTGTGATGACAAGCATCCACTTACCCTGCTTAAGCAATGTTTACCATGAGCATGGCAAGCGCAGTGGGTGTTACAGTGCTTCTGATTTACTTGTGACTGTGGAGGCGGACAGCTGCAGCATAGCTTCCTGATGCATCTCCAGGACTCCTCTCTGGATTCCCCTCTTCTCTACACAGGCCTGCTCTCACCAAACCACATCTCCTCTGTTTGATGGACAGGTACCAGCTCTCCTGCTACCATCTCTACCTCTTCCGGCAACCCAGCCCCCACTTCACTTCTACAGTTAAATTTCGTTTAGCAACATGCTCTACCAGCTTACCAACTCAACAGCACCTTCTTCCTAATGTTTCCTTCGAACACATCCTTCCTCGAATCCCTGAATTCTCATCAGTTCTTTGTGGTGCTCATCAGCTTACAGAGAAATATTCACATAAATGATTTTCCTCTCCCTTCCAATGAATATTCTATATCCATCTATTCATGTTCCTTTGATGTTCTTTTTGTTACCCAGCACAGGTTATAGGTTTGATAATTTGTTTTTATTGTAACAAACTACCTGTGCATAACAACTACCTGTGTTGTTGGAATTAGGTAGCTCTTCGGCTCCACGTAAGGCTGGCTAGATTGGCACTCATGTGAGGATTCAGCCAGGTAGAACATGTAAGTTGTGTCAGGGAGATGTGGCATTTCATGCTGGATACTGGCTAGAATATCAAAGTGCCTTGGGTTTCTGTTAGCATGTGGCTGAACTACAAGAGAAAATATGGTCAGAATTAGAAGTCTTATGCTGCTAATTCCCTTGTCTGAAAAATTAAGTTGGGAAATAAAACTACCAATCCTGTTAAAACTGCAATAGCTACATTGTCATTTTTTTGCCAAATTAAATGGGTCAAGGAGACCAGAAAGCCAAAAAATAGTTAAGGAAAGGAAAAATTATAGTGAGTAATCAGACTTCCATTGCATGGAATAACCACAGTGGGTTCATTTATTCAACCTCTATTAGGAAGATCTTATTGTCAGCATTATTTTAGGTATTAGGATTACAGCAATGAGGAAAAAATGTGCAATAGGCAGAAATTCACATTTATTATGAAACTTTCATTGGCTAGGAAAAGAAAGAAAACAAAAGAAACCTATGTGGTATCCTACAAAGATGATGGATGCCATGAATCACATGACTGTATTCTGTGGTCCATTTAGTTTCTGAATAACATGAACAGTGAAAAAATCACTGAGAATCAGATGCAGGATAAAGGTACCACACAAAGAAGAGTTATATAGAATATTTGTTTGCTTCAGACCACTGAACATTTAAAATGTACATGTGAAAATGATAAATATTTTGGTAACATATAGTACTTTGTAGCTACATCTCTGAGATAACTTTTCTCTAGAAGTAGCATTCTCTATAGATAATTTGATTGACTCCAATATACCCATTTTTGTCTATTTATAGACGTAGAATTCTCATTTTGCAAAATTCACTCTAATATGACCAGCTTCTAAAATGAAATAAGTTTCGATTGTTTACAAGCTAGGTTGAGGAAAGACTTGTAGGGCTACTTTTAATATTTAACTTTATACTTAAATTTGTGTTAATCCTACTTAAAAATGAGCCATCTATAATAACATAGATGTACATATTCATAAGGCAATATATGATTCAATCCATAATGGTCCAAGTGTGGTTAAGCATGCCACTCTCCCTTTTATCGTTATTTATGGTCAGTAATCCAAGATCCCTTCTTATGGGCTTTTGGAAGATACATAGAGAGTTGCTACCTCAAGTCAGTGCCGTGAGGTAGTGCATTGAGCTGTCTACTAAACCTTATCTCTCTCCCCATATATTGCTCTGGAGAAAGTTGTGGAATAAACATCTTATTCACCAGAGGGCGCTGTTGCCATCTGAAAAGAAACTTGTAGGTACTCCCAGGCACTTAGACTTTTGCTTTGCAAGAACACAGTCCTTTCTATTTTTCTTTGACTTCTTTTCTTTTTCGGTTACTTTTCCAGGAACTCCACCGAAATATTCCATGTTGATCATAAAGTGCCAAATCATGGTATTTATGTCAACCAACTTTAAAATCAGTTGGAATCACTTTGAATATTAACAGCGACTATGAATTAAGAACATGTATGCGATTCACAAGCTGGTGTGGGTACCTATAAAAATTTTGATACATTGAAATTCACATCCTTCCTTAAATTTACTAAACTTTTTTTATCATGTCAACACTAGATCTGGTTATTATAGAATGTCCTATGTATGAATGCATGACTATAGTTTGTAATATAGAGATGTGTGATAGTGCATCATCTGCTTGTGACATTTAATTTTTATGTTCTAATGGGAAAATTGAACAAACTCTCAGGACAATTAAATCATGACAGAATTTAAACCAAGACTGTGCTCATTTGACTGGCTTTAGAATGATATGTAAAATAAGATTGTTTCTAAATTAAAGAAAAAATAGAATAAAAAAATAGAATGAACTCAGATTGTGGAATATGTTGGCATGAGTCTGTGAGGACCTTTCAGAGAGGATTCTGTGAGAAGGACGATTTATTTTTACTCCCCGTGACTATAAATAATAACAGACCCATGTTACAAGTTGGGTGGATTATAGAGCTGACCCACACAGAGCCAGGAACAACATAAGCCCTTTTGCCTGCTGTGTTTGTGACCGTTGGCTCTACCACTTACCATCTACAGAACATTCAGTAAGTTACTCACCATGCGGAGCTCACTATACAGTGTTTAAAGTGGTGAAGCTGTATCATCTTTCATGAGCTAATCAGTTTTCATAGCTGCGATACAATACCTGAGATAAATAACTTGAAAAGAGGACAGGTTTATTTGGCTTTGCTGACTTGGGGTCTGTCTAAAGACAATACATCATGATGGGCAACAAATGGGCCAGGAAATGTGCTTCTGTCATGGCATACTGGAAGAAAAAGATGAGAGGGAGGAGTCAGAATCTGGCCAATAAGGCTCATCTCTGATAAAGACAATAACTTTCTTCCAATAGGATCCACTTCCTAAGGCTGGTGTCCAAGAATTGAGTGCATTTGAATTCTAAAATCCAACATGTAGTCATAGATTTACTTAGTGAACTCAATGAGGTAACAGCTTTGTCACAGGGTTGTTAGAGTTTAAATATAAAATGATCACAAAGATTCCTGCATTGCAGGCTTTGTCCCCACATGGTGACATTGTTGAGAGGTGGCCTTCTGAGACAAGACTGTATCTGAGGGCTCTCCTAATGAGACTAATCCACTGACCCATTCATAACTAAATGGACTTTTGGTAGTTGGTAGAAACTGGGATAGCTCAGGCTGAATTGGAGAAAGTGGGTCACTAGGAATATGCCTTTAGAGAGTATGTCTATCCCTGTCCTCTTCTAACTGTCAGCTTCCTGGCTCCAGTGAGGTCAGCAGCCTCTTGCTCTGCTCCAATACAGGCATAGACATGGAACGAACTGACCATAGTCTGACACCTCTAAAACTATGACTCAAAATCAAACCTTTGTTACTTTATGTTCTCTCAGATCTTTTGCCCACAGGGTAGAGGACCTTGCTCAGTAAATAATTGTATGATTTATTTTTACCAAAAACAGTTTACCATTTGCATGTCACATACTGTATTTGCCTTGCCAACAGTTTCTTAGGAAGTGTGACCTTGTTGGAGGAAGTGTGTCACTATGGGGGTGGGCTTTGAGATCTATTTTGCTCAAGCTTTCCTAAGTGTGACTGTCAGTCAACTTCCTGTTGCCTGCAAGATGTAGCACTCTCAGCTCCAGAGCCATGTCCATCAGCATGCCACATGCTCCCTGTCATGATAATAATCGACTGAACCTCTGAAACTGTATGCAAGGCACCTAAATTAAATGTTTTCTTTTTAAGAGTTGCTATGGTCATGGTGTCTCTTCACAGCAATAAAACCCTAACTAAGACATGAACAATATATAAATGGATGCCTGTTATCCTATTTTATTGAAATCAATAACTTGATTAACAATGATTTGAGTGTTTCAATCATTTCCCAATTTACTATTGAAAGCAATGTAAAAGTTAACATTTTTTGTGAATGCATATTTGATAATAGTTTTATTATAATGCTTACAGTACTATAATAATACTTTGACTTTAAAAGTTTTTTTTCAGTGAAACTATTGTCTTTGGACATACAAAATACAGACATTGAAAACTTGGAATGTTTGAGGAGAATTAATTCCTGTTCCGCAGTCTCATTTTTTTTTATTTCAACATCATTTTCCATCTGTGCTGCTGCTTCTTGTAAACAGGCTTGAGTTGTAACTTTTGTGTAAGCATTTGTATTATCTGAGGGGATTCTACAACAGCAGGGTCATTAGCTTGTGCAAGCTCAAGTACTTTCATAGTTTTTCTTCTGTCCCTTATTTGATCCTGTTTCTACTCAAAATTATTCATTCACACCCTAAACACTCCTCATCCTTTAATTTACCACCAGGCAGAAGAAAGAAAATTTTTCCCAGACCTTTTAACAATCGACAAAGTATATCTCCTTCCTTTCTGTAGAGAATTCTACATGTCAATAAATAAATAAGAACGTGGGTGAAAATAATTTTGAATTCCAATGTAGGTGTGTTACCACAGAAAGGCTGGCATTAATATTTGCATTCCACCTTGTGAATACCAAAAGGAGTAGTTAACCTTTCTCACACTCCTGGTATCTACGGGGTATATATAATAAAAAAGCAAGAGCTTTGGGTCCCTCAAGACCTCATGCTGTAAATGTGGGCATACATGACTTACAGAGCTCTCACAGCATGAATAGGTGGAGGGTATTGATTTCGGTCAGCAGGACTGGGCTTCTCAGCAACTCCCCTGCACGTTCTCAAGTCTGGTCTCTTCTGGGTTGGTCTTAGCTATTCACCAAATTCGATGTTGCTGTTCATGGTTCATTTAGTACATTTCAGCCATGAGTTGTTATTCCAGCAATGGAGAAGGAGCCTAGAAAGTTTATTAAATTTGAAGATTGATGAATGTTGAAAGTTCTATGACTGCTTTGTAGCTTTTAGTTTTAATAACTACCCAGAAAAGCACGCCTCAGACCTCTGCTCCTAGATGATGCAGGACTGAGGGAAAAAAGAAACAAAAAAGGTGTGCAATTAAAATGAACAAAACTCACTTTGCTGTGTTCTGGGGTTATTTCAGTAATAACTGATGGGGTTAATCCATCAGTTAATCCATCTCAATAATGTTGTCTGGATTTGGAAAAACTATATGAATTTCTCTTCCAACACCTAGTGGGCCCATTCAAAAGAGCAGTAACATTGCATATAGGGGTGGGCTAGGGGACGCATCAGTGGCTAACACCTTGGCTACCTTTGAGACTCAACATTTAGCACAGGGACTTTCAGGTGAAGATCTGAACCTGTGTTAACCCCTGTAATGACCAGAATTGCTAGTCACTGGATTAGGATCCAAAGCTTCCAAAAGAAGACTAATGAAAGACTCTGGGGCAACACACACCTACTCTCTGTGAGAAGATGTGTAAGGTTTTTACATCCCACGGTGTGACTGGTAGTACTATTCCTAGTCTTTTGTAGGTGAAGAAACAAAGACACTTAAACATTTACCGCAAGTATGAGGCAGGTGATTTTGTTTTATGATGTATTTTGAAAAAAAACACATTGACCTAAGATTCTTTGTAGAAGGTATTCTTTTCCTTGCTAGCCGCTTTGGTTTATCCCCCTCCAGCCACCTGGGCTCTGTCGCATTGTAGTCCCCAAATAAACACACAAGACGCTGTATTAATTATGAAGCTGTTGGCCTTGTTTGTTTCTTACTGGCTAGCTCTGACTTAAGTATTTACCCCATAATTGTTAATCTATGTATTTCTCTTACCGGAGATGTTCCGGGCTTCCTAGCCCATGGCGGTTACATCTCGAACTCTAGAAGGTATTCTTTTACTTCTGTTGTGAAACACTATCTACAACTGGGTAAGTCCCTTTTTTTCCTTATTGCAATCATCTTTCTCAGGCTTAGAGAAAGTTAGCACTTTAGATTGTAACTGTATCTTTTGAGGATATGAAGGGATGGAGGTTTTTGTTTTGTTTTGTTTTGTTTTTAGGGGGCAGGGGCATGGATGCTTGCTTAACCAAATCATTCTAAGTGTAAAAACTATAAATCTATATTCCTTAGGTTGTTGTGTCACATCCAAGTTCAGTCTGTATCCAACTTTCTTTCTTTGCTTTTGGCTTTGATGTTGCCAATTAAAAATTACAGACCTTAGCTCTCTGAGTCTCTTAAGCATGGTGTGAAAATCATTTTAATCATTTAACAAACATTATAGGAAAGGACTTTGTGAAAGAAAACAATTGATTCTTGTTGAATTATATTATTTCTCACTACTTGAACCATTTTTTGACTTTAATTATTACTTCTTGACTTGAGTATGAACATTTTATTTATTGAGGCTAGCTAAGAAGCATTAGATATGTAAACAAGAGAACAGTTAGTGGAATGTGTGAAGGGCAAATTTTTTTATTAATTTATTCTCTAATGTGTATGTTAGTTTAAATCATTTAGGAGTTCCTATGTATATAATTTCATAATGAACCAGGCATGCTTTACCCTGATGCTATTTTAAATCAATATATAATTACAAAGCCCTAAATTTGTAATGAACCCCAAATTAGACACAATGTACTTGCTGGCTCCCATTTTCTCTTTCACTGCACTGAGAGGTCCTTTTGTGTGGTTTCAATCCCACTTTGGATTTAAATGTAAAAAGGATGAAACTGAGAGTTTGGTTTTCATTGTCTTCTCTAAGTCTAGTTCCTCATTGCTTGAAGCATACCCTTAATTTCCAAGTGTTGAACTTACTTCTTGCCAGTTTCCTTTTTCTATGTGAGTTGTCCAATCTGGAAACCCTGACCACTGTGAGTTACAACTCTTGCTCATCCAAACCTGTGTGAGTCTTGGCAAATCACCTCATGTTGCAGTCATCTCTACAGGTCTTCCATCCCTTCTGGTGGTTGTTAAGACTGATCTTGCGGATCAGCTCCTCCAAGACCCCAACCCAGCGAGCCCAGCTTCAGGTGAGATTGGGTCCCCGGCTGGGACCACCCGCCCATCACCCATCCCCCTCCATCTTCGGGGCCGCTCCCGGCTTCCAGAAGAGCCGCCCACACAGGAAAGAGATCAGCTCCTCCAAGACCCCAACCCAGCGAGCCCAGCTTCAGGTGAGATTGGGTCTCTGGCTGGGACCACCCGCCCATCACCCATCCCCCTCCATCTTCGGGGCCGCTCCGGGCTTCCAGAAGAGCCGCCCACACAGGAAAGAGATCAGCTCCTCCAAGACCCCAACACAGCGAGCCCAGCTTCAGGTGAGATTGGGTCTCTGGCTGGGACCACCCGCCCATCACCCATCCCCCTCCATCTTCGGGGCCGCTCCCGGCTTCCAGAAGAGCCGCCCACACAGGAAAGAGATCAGCTCCTCCAAGACCCCAACCCAGCGAGCCCAGCTTCAGGTGAGATTGGGTCTCTGGCTGGGACCACCCGCCCATCACCCATCCCCCTCCATCTTCGGGGCCGCTCCCGGCTTCCAGAAGAGCCGCCCACACAGGAAAGAGATCAGCTCCCCAAGACCCCAACCCAGCGAGTCCAGCTTCAGGTGAGATTGGGTCTCTGGCTGGGACCACCCGCCCACCACCCATCCCTCTCCATCTTCGGGGCCGCTCCCGGCTTCCAGAAGAGCCGCCCACACAGGAAAGAGATCAGCTCCCCAAGACCCCAACCCAGCGAGTCCAGCTTCAGGTGAGATTGGGTCTCTGGCTGGGACCACCCGCCCACCACCCATCCCCTCCATCTTCGGGGCCGCTCCCGGCTTCCAGAAGAGCCGCCCACACAGGAAAGAGATCAGCTCCTCCAAGACCCCAACCCAGCGAGCCCAGCTTCAGGTGAGATTGGGTCCCTGGCTGGGACCACCCGCCCATCACCCATCCCCCTCCATCTTCGGGGCCGCTCCCGGCTTCCAGAAGAGCCGCCCACACAGGAAAGAGATCAGCTCCTCCAAGACCCCAACCCAGCGAGCCCAGCTTCAGGTGAGATTGGGTCTCTGGCTGGGACCACCCGCCCATCACCCATCCCCCTCCATCTTCGGGGCCGCTCCCGGCTTCCAGAAGAGCCGCCCACACAGGAAAGAGATCAGCTCCTCCAAGACCCCAACCCAGCGAGCCCAGCTTCAGGTGAGATTGGGTCTCTGGCTGGGACCACCCGCCCATCACCCATCCCCTCCATCTTCGGGCCGCTCCCGGCTTCCAGAAGAGCCGCCCACACAGGAAAGAGATCAGCTCCTCCAAGACCCCAACCCAGCGAGCCCAGCTTCAGAAGAGCCACCCACACAGGAAAGAGATCAGCCCCTCCAAGACCCCAACCCCAGCGAGGCCAGCTTCAGCTTCAGCTGCAGTAAAGAAGGAGACCAGTGGAGACAGAAAGCCCCCACCAGCACCCACTGGAAGAAGAGATGGGAAGAAGACAGAATAAGAGATCACTCAGCAATAGAAACACCAACACGACCCCACCAGAATCCAGGGATCCAACACCAGCAAGACCTGAAAAGCACTACATAGATGAAGAAGAGGAGACAGACCTTAAAAATTATTTCATGAAGATGATGGAGAGCCTCAAGGAAGAAACGAGGAAATCCCTTAAAGAAATAGAAGAAAAAACAAACAAAAAAATCCATGAAATGGGGGAAAAATTCAAGAAATAAACAAATCTCTCAAAGAATCTAAAGAGCACCAAGAAAAAACAACCAAGAAAATTAAGGAAACAGCTCAAACAGTTGAAGGATTGAAAGCTGAAATAGAAACGATAAAGAAAACACAGAATGAAGGGATGCTGGAAATAGAAAAGCTCGGTAAACGGTCTGGAATCACAGATGCAAGCATCACCAATAGAATACAAGAGATAGAAGAGAGAATCTCAGGTGTTGAAGACTCATTAGAGGACATAGCATCGTCAACCAAAGAAAATCTCAAAACCAACAAATCCTTAACACAAAATATCCAGGAAATATGGGACACCGTGAAGAAGCCAAACCTGAGAATAATAGGTATAGAAGAAGGTGAAGAACTTCAACTTAAAGGTACAGAAAACATATTCAACAAAATCATAGAAGAAAACTTCCCTAACCTAAAGAAAGATATGCCTATGAAAGTACAAGAATCTTACAGAACACCAAATAGGCTTGACCAGAAGAAGAAGTCACCTCGCCATATAATAATCAAAACATCAAACCTACAGAGCAAAGAGAAAATATTAAGAGCAGCTAAAGAAAAAGGCCAAGTAACATACAAAGGCAGACCTATCCGAATTACACCTGACTTCTCAATGGAAACGATGAAAGCCAGAAGATCCTGGTCAGATGTCCTACAAACGCTAAGGGAACAAGGATGCCAGCCCAGACTACTATATCCAGCAAAGCTCTCAATTACCATAGATGGAGAAAACAAAATATTCCATGACAAAGCCAGATTTAAACAATACGTATCCATGAATCCAGCTCTACAGAAAATGCTAGAAGGAAAACCTAGAGCCAAGGAAGATAACTACATTCACAAAGACACAGGCAATATAGAATCATACTTTACAAAACACTAAAAGAAAAAGGGAGGAGAAACTACACAAAATAACTTCACTAACAATAAATCAAGCGCAAACAAGGATCACCAATCAATGGTCATTAATATCCCTCAATGTCAATGGCCTCAACTTACCTATAAAAAGACACAGACTAGCAGAATGGATACGAAGACAGAACCCTTCCTTCTGCTGCATACAAGAAACACATCTCAACACCAAAGACAGACGTTATCTCAGAGTAAAGGGCTGGGAAAAGATCTTCCAATCAAACGGCCCCAAGAAACAAGCGGGCGTAGCAATCCTAATATCTAACAAATTAGACTTCAAATTAAAATCAATCAAAAGAGATGAAGAAGGGCACTTCATATTCATCAAAGGAAAAATACATCAAGACGAAGTCTCGATTTTAAATATCTACGCCCAAATACAAAGGCACCTACATTCGTGAAAGAAACATTACTAAAGCTCAAAATGCACATAAAATCTCACACACTAATAGTAGGAGACTTCAACACTCCGCTCTCACCGCTAGATAGGACCTCCAGACAGAAACTTAACAAAGAAACAAAAGAATTAATAGAAGTTATGACCCAACTGGGTTTAACAGACATCTATAGAACATTCCACCCAAATACAAAGGGATATACCTTCTTCTCGGCACCACATGGAACCTTCTCTAAAATTGACCACATAATAGGAAACATAGCAAATCTCCACAGATACAAAAAAATTGGAATAACCCCCTGCATCTTATCAGACCACCATGCATTAACATTAGAATTCAACAATAACACAAATCGCAGAAACCCTACAAACTCATGGAGATTGAACAATGCACAATTGCACCATCCCTGGGTAAAGGAACAAATAAAAAAAGAAATTAAAGACTTCCTCGATTTCAATGAGAATGAAGACACAACATACACAAACTTATGGGACACTTTGAAAGCAGTGCTGAGAGGAAAGTTTATAGCACTAAGTGCCCACATGAAAAAACTGGAGAACAGTCATACTAGAGAATTAATAGCACAGCTGAATGTTCTAGAACAAAAAGAAGCAAACTCCCCCAGGAGGAGCAGACGCCAGGAAATAATCAAATTGAGGGCTGAAATCAATCAAGTAGAAACCAGGAAAACATTGAGAAGAATCAATGAAACAAAGAGTTGGTTCTTTGAGAAAATCAACAAAATAGACAAACCTCTGTCCAAACTAACCAAAAGACAGAGAGAGAACATGCTAATTAACAAAATCAGGGATGAGAAAGGGGACATAACAACGGACTCTGAGGAAATCAAGAGAATCATCAGGGCATACTTTGAAAATCTGTACTCCACAAAATTTGAAAATTTAAAGGAAATGGACAATTTCCTGGATAGATATCACTTGCCAAAACTAAATCAAGAACAGATAAATAATCTAAACAGACCTATAACCCCTAATGAAATAGAAGCAGTCATCAAAAGTCTCCCAAACAAAAAAAGCCCAGGCCCAGATGGCTTCAGTGCAGAATTCTACCAGAAATTCAAAGAAGAGCTCATTCCAATACTCGTCAAAGTATTCCACACTATAGAAGCAGGAGGCTCACTGCCAAACTCTTTCTACGAGGCTACAATTACCTTGATACCCAAGCCACACAAAGACACAACTAAGAAAGAGAACTATAGACCAATTTCCCTCATGAACATTGATGCAAAAATACTCAATAAAATACTTGCAAACCGGATTCAAGAACACATCAGAAAAATCATCCACCATGATCAAGTAGGCTTCATTCCAGGAATGCAGGGATGGTTCAACATTAGAAAATCTATCAATGTAATCCACCATATTAACAATCTGCGAAAGAAAAACCACATGATCATCTCACTAGATGCTGAAAAAGCCTTTGACAAAATCCAGCACCCCTTCATGATAAAGGTCCTAGAGAGATCAGGGATAACAGGAACGTACCTGAACATAATAAAAGCAATATACAGTAAACCAACAGCTAACATCAAACTAAATGGAGAGAAACTCAAAGCAATTCCTCTAAAATCAGGAACAAGACAAGGCTGTCCACTCTCTCCATATCTCTTCAATATTGTACTTGAAGTTCTAGCTACAGCAATAAGACAACAAAAGGAGATAAAGGGGATACAAATAGGAAAAGAAGAAGTCAAGCTTTCATTATTTGCAGATGATATGATAGTTTACATATGTGACCCAAAAAACTCCGCAAGGTTACTCCTAGAGCTGATAAACAGCTTCAGCAAAGTGGCAGGATACAAGGTAAACTCAAAAAAATCAGTGGCCCTATTATATACAGATGATGAAGTGACTGAGAAAGAAATCAGAGAAACATCACCTTTTACAATAGCCAAAAACAGCATCAAATATCTGGGGATAATGTTAACCAAGGAAGTGAAAGACCTGTATATCAAAAACTTTGTGTCTTTGAAGAAAGAAATCAAAGAAGATACCAGAAAATGGAAAGATCTCCCATGCTCTTGGATTGGTAGGATCAACATAATAAAAATGGCAATCTTGCCAAAAGCAGTCTATAGATTCAATGCAATCCCTATCAAAATTCCATCACAATTCTTCAAGGACCTGGAAAGATCATTAATCAACTTTATATGGAAAAACAAAAGGCCCAGGATAGCCAAAACATCCCTATACAATAAAGGAACTTCAGGAGGCATCACCATACCTGATTTCAAGCTCTATTATAGAGCTATAGTCCTGAAAACAGCTTGGTATTGGCACAAAAATAGGCAGGTAGACCAATGGAACCGAATCGAAAGCCCTAATTTTAACCCACACACCTATGAACACCTGATTTTTGACAAAGAAGCTAAAACTGTACAGTGGAAAAAAGAAAGCATCTTCAACAAATGGTGCTGGCATAACTGGGTAATGGTATGCAGAAGACTGCAGATAGATCCATGTTTATCGCCTTGTACAAAACTTAAGTCCAAATGGATCAAAGATCTCAACATACATCCAGCCACACTGAAACTTTTAGAAGAGAAAGTGGGAGATACTCTTCAACGAGTTGGTACAGGAGACCACTTCCTAAACATAACACCAGTGGCACAGGCACTGAGATCAACAATTAACAAATGGGACCTTCTGAAA